>NC_048894.1:67414556-67489372 GCF_011077185.1 Oxyura jamaicensis | reverse complement strand
ATATTATTTATAATATATTTATATATTAATATATTTATATTAATATATTAATATATTAATATTATTTATATTTATTTATGTAAGGTTAGTATCTGGTGAATTGTTCAATTTAGAAAGGAACAAAGGCAGCTTACTGAGCCTTCACAAAAGCTTGTATTAATTCAGCTCCAACATTTGGAGCCATTACATGTACACAAACACACACTAAAGGCCAAGCTCAAAATATTTTTAGCTGAGCGAAACATGTTGCAGGCAGCCCTGTTCCATCGCAAAGCAAGCAGGCTGTTGCTATTGCCAGTGCTTAATGGAAACATTCTTTTTTGCCTGTCTGTAGCAGGTGTTGCGTCAGACTGGGATGTTCTTCATAAATGAAGTGTCATACTGCTGTTTTAAGTCTGTGTCACTTAAAGACAAATAGAAAGCAGGAAACGGAGAATATTATCCTTCTGAATTATTTTCCCTGACTTCAGGGCAGGAAATTCTGATCTATGTTGAACATATAGCCCAGACTAGAATGGGAATTGCATCCTAAGTATTCAAGGTAGAAAACATACTCCCTGAACTTTTTGCCATCTAAAGGGCGATGCTAATTAACTTTACCACTCTCTTTTTCAAATCTTTCTCAAACTGGTATTGTTTAATATGTTTTTCCCTACTGTGTGTCTATATCACTTTGACCAGTGTTACAAATCATTACTGTGAACTTGTGCCATTCTTGCACGTATGTAGAAATGCAGTCACTGAAAGCAGCTGCTGAAACCCATGGTCACCAGGACAAGGGTGATGAATCCTTGAAAACTTGCTTACGGCTACACTTAACTCCTAGAAGGGTGGTTTTTACATTTTTCCTAAGGACCTCCTAAGGAACTGCAGTCCTTCAGACATTGCTGTATCCTGCAGAGCCAGAACAAGCACGTGGTAAATTGTGTAGTTTCAGGCCAGTGCAATTTCAAGCTGGAGACTGTTAATTCTCTGTAAGGAAACTGTCCTTTTGAATGTCCAAACACACCCTCAAAATTTATTTTGTGGGCACCTGAGATCTACTTCCTGTGTCTATTATTTTATGAAGTTGGAAATAAGCTTGCATGATAGGGCTGCCTTTATTTCTCTCTCCCTGTGAGATTCAGCAGCTGTTCTTCAGAAGGAGCCAACCTTTCCTTTTTTCTGTATCTAGCCCTTCTGCCTTGGAGTCGTGCCCTCTCCCAGAGCTATGCCACCTTCCTCAGAGTGTTTACGTCCCCTCCCCAGGAAATGATTACAAATTATGTCTCATATGAATTTAAAACACACAGGCTCTTACAAGAATGTTTACAAGTAAAACAGCAGGTGAGCTTGTTAACTCCATCTGCTGCTCTTTGCATGGACTGTATGTTTTATAAACAAACTTTAATATCCTCTACTAAATTAAAGTGATGTTTTCAATAGGAATACCCTGAGTATAATCATGATATATATACGTGGCCTTGTTCAAAAAAAAAAAAAATACTAAAAAACCACAGCAGTAACTACCATCTGCTGCTTTCTTAGTAAACATTGTGATATTATGTCATGAACTCAATTATGCAAATCACTGGGGCATGGACAACCTGCTTTCTTGAAATAAGTGTTGAAATAAAGCTTTGCTTCAGGTGTAGAAAACCCATTACTGAATGCTTGTCAAAGAGAAAGGGCTTGTTTCAGCTGGCTGTGCGTGCTCCCTTATGTCAGTGGGACATTGCCTAGGCACAGCTAGCTTGTTTCTTATTGACTTGTGTAATTATAGCCAGGGTTGATAAACAGCACCAGCTACTGCAGAGTCTACCCCAAAACGTTCTCTTTTTCTCAGTAAGTACCCTGATTCTGTCATCTGTGTTTTGCCAGGCCTGTTGAGAAATGATTAGATATTTAATCAGATCCATTTTTAGCCCTAACGTTCCCCCTGGGGTTCACAAGCCTCATGCCTGGTTTTAGAAAAATATTTATTTATATAGAAAAATGACAGCCAGAAGTGCTGAGACACTGTGAGTGCAGGGAAGGGAGACGAAAAAGAGAATTTTGCTTGCATGAGGAGAAAATCATAGAATTGTTGAATGGCTTGGTTTGGAAGAGACCTTAAAGACCATCCATTTTCACCCCCCCCGCCACAGGCAGGGACACCTCCAACCAGCCCATGCTGCTTAAAGCCTTGTCCAGCCTGGCCTTGAACACTCCAGGGATGGGGCATCCATAGCTTCTCTGGGCAACCTGTTCCAGTGCCTCACCACCTTCTGAGTGAATAATTTCTCCCTAATCTGTATCTGCTCTCTTTCAGTTTAGAGCTATGCCCCCTTGTCCTATCACTGCACTCCCTGACAAAGAGTCCCTCCCCAGCTTTCCTATAGACCCCCTTTAGGTACTGGAAGGCCACTATAAGGTCTCTCTGGGGCCTTCTCTTCTCCAGGCTCAACAACCCCAACTCCCTCAGCCTGTTCTTTGTAGGACAGGTGCTCTAGCCCTCTGATCATCCTCATGGCCCTCCTTTGGGCCTGCTCTAACAGCTCCACATCCCTGTGCTGGAGGCCACAAAGCTGAATGCAGGGGTTTAGGTGGGGTCTCACGAGAGCAGAGCAGAGGGGAAGAATCAGGTCCCTTGCCCTGCTGGCCACACTGCTGTTGATGCAGCCCAGGACATGGGTGGCTTTCTGGGCTGCAAGCGCACAGCAACCCCTTTGAAATGTGAGGTTGAAAGCTGTTGGGGAAGATCAGAAGGAAAGTGGGACTCGGAATTCATACAGAGGTGCTTAAGTTAATTGAGCAAAGGTATTGGACTGAGATATAGAGAGCATGTGAGAAGAAAGGCAGAAATGTGGCAAAAAGAGTCAACAAGCATTTAAGGAATGGAGTGTGGGAAAGAAGTTTGTATTTCTTCCCTCTCCCAGGAAATCACAATCTGATCATTAAAGAAATGGCAGAACCTTGAAAGCTAAGAACTCCAAGGTTGAGATGCTTGTTTTAATTTGAGCCTTTTTGGATATAAATAACCTGAAATAGTTCTTAATTGTATTCTAGGTGTGATAATGCAGTGAACAGCTTCTGCTAATTGAATGAGGAAAGCAACTTTTAGGAGGGGAAACAAGTTACGAGTCTAAAGGTAATCTACAATGCAAATCTAAGAGAATCATAATCATGGTTATGATTCCTAATTTATTGCTCACAGGGTATGTGTATGTATTTTTTTTATTCTACATTCACAGAACGTATGAGGTAGACTCCTATCATCCTGCTTTGCTATTGGTTGTAAACTGATGTTGGGTTGATACACCTGAAATAACTGCATTTTAATACCTTCTCTCTCTATTTTGGCCAGTCTTCCTTCCCCTCCCTATCCAAACTGACCTGCTATATTTAAGCAGCTAATGTGGGAGGAAGGAAACTTCTCTGTGTCAGTTTTGCACAGCAAAACTCCTGTTGACTTCAGTAGAAGAAAGATCAATCTGCAGCCCTTCTTGTTTTATTGTTTTTTCTTTCTCTTTTTTTTTGGCCAAAGTACAACAACATGCTGTGTACATGAATCTATTGCATTCAGTAAGACAAATAGAGAACATTATAAAGTTCCCATGGCTTTTTAATATTCAGGAGGTGTTTTTGTTTGATGTGGTGGGCACATTGTGCCTGATTTGTTACACCTGTTTGTTTCTCAGTTAAAACCCACTGGTGCAAAACTGCAGCCCATTGTATTAAGCAGACTGGTCTTTTGGCAGGTTCATTGTGAGTAAATGATATGCCTCTGGCTGAGTAAGACCTTGATGAACTTGTATCAAAGGACTTTCAGAACTCATTTTGGGAGCATAATGTGAATTATATGGAGCAGGTGTGAGTGCCAGAGGAAGGCGGAGGTTGGTGTCACACTTCACAGCTGAAAGCCCCCCACCATCAAGGTTGCTTTTCATGTGCTCAGCCAGTATGAACTCTGCTGGAAACAGAAGGCCCTCTGAGACTATGGTAAGACTGAAGAGACAGGGCAGGCTTTTTGAGGCAATAAAAAAACATTGGAAAAATTCTGCTTTAAATCAAGGTAATTTTTAATGGCTTATAAGTTAAGACTAGACTGAAGAAAAAACATCATGGTTTACAGAAATCCTCTCCCTTGCCTTCAATGTAAGCACAAGGCTTTCCAGATCAAACCAGTTGCATGACTCCCCTGCAGCTGAACAGAAGAAAGGTGATGAAGAAGAAAGTAGGTGAAGCTGGTTACAATCCCGGCAGTGTGGTGCTACCTGCTCTTAAGAGGGGGTACTTGGCCTCAAGTCAGTTTATGCTGTGCTACAAGTGGTGAGAGAGTCCTGTAGGAAAGAAACCAGCTACGCTGACTGGGAAACAGTACAATGCTGTGTGTGCCCCCTGTTTGGCCTGACTTCAAACACTGAAATGACAGTGTTTGAATTTGTATCCTCTTGTGTTATAGGTGTTGGGTTAGAGCTGCCCAATGCCTAGTCTCTTTCCTCTTGGAGATATAACACTGGTGATGCCCTAAGAGCACCTACAGAATGTCTTTGAGGGACAGCCTGCAGCTTCCTTTCCAGCAAAGTTCATGGGCCGCTACAACCGACAGAGCTTTTGTAGGTGGGGGGAAAGAGGGGTTCATGGAAATTCTTGTTTGCAAAGCAATTTTGTCTGGCTCCTAGTGGTTAGGTATTGAACAGACAATAAAGTGAAGTGGCAAGTTATTCTTGTCACTCTGTATACTGAGGCACTGATGACTTAATTATTTTTCTTCTCATAATGCCCCTGTGTATCCAGTGTTAGATGTTGCAGAAGGCACCAAAGCCTATAGTAGAAATCCCAGTACACTCGATAGAGACTGTATCTCTAGTTCAGTGTGGAAAAAAAAAAAAAAAACAACTAATCATGAAGTGACAGAACTTTGGGCATCCACGCACCATGAGATGCTCATTTTAAATATTTGGGTTTTATGTTTTGTTGCTGTTTTTTTTTTTTTTTTTTTTTTTTTTAAGTGGGTTAGCTCCCCTGTGTGATCCTCCCTTGAGGAAGGGAAGCCTTTCATCTGCAAAAGAAGATTTCTCCATGGTAGTCCCATTAAACTAAAATAGGGGCACTTCACCATGAAAATGCTGTACCTGCAGGTGGAAGTTTCATTCATTAAATCTATCCAGTTCCAGCATATTTTTCAAGGTGTGCAGTCAGGAATATGTATTCCTGTAGTGGTTCTATCAATATTTTGTTTTCAGCAATTTGGATTGTGGGGAACAAAAAACAGTAGTTGGAATATCAATTACTAAGGGTGTCAAAAGAAGTCTGAGAGACTGCCACTCAAAGCAGACTTCCTTCAAAGCTAGAAAAGCTAGATAATTTCTTCACCATGTTGGGACAATCTGAACAACTTTGTAAGCTTCTCTACATGTTTCCAATTATTTAAAAAAATGGGGAAGACAGATTACAGATTTACCCAATATCAGCATCTCTTATGTAATTCTAAGGCAGCAAAGTTACAAAATTCAGAGGCTGTTTGATTTTATTTTTCATAGAAGATTTTAAATAGCACAGTGTGTAATAACAGCCACTACTTATAAAGAAGAAAAATGCTTTCTGCCAGTTCTTAAAGGTTATGTTTGCCGAAGTGACCTTGGTTAGGGATTTGCATTTCAAAGCTGTAATCCTCTGAAGTCACGTTCCTAGTAGAGTTATGCTGTGTTGGTGTGAACTATGACACCTACATGCACAGCATCACATGCAACAGTTACTGTTTGAACAAAGCCTTCTGGCTAGAGTCAAAATTCTCATAATTAGAATGTCATTTAAAAAAAAAAAAAAAAAGATTTTTTTCCAGTTTCTCAAAGCCAGCAACCCCCCCCTGCCTGCCCCCATCCCTATTGCTTAAATGATGCAAGAGAAGATCTCAGGTAATACATTAGCATCTGCAAACTAGAGTTAATTAGTTCTCACAATATGCTTTTGAGAAATAATCTCCTTTATCAGTTCTTGGTGAGCAGGGCTATGGATAACATCTGCTACCAGTGGGATGAGTGGGGCTAGCTCATGATCAAGGAGTACACAGGCAGCAGAATAGTAAAGAAGCAGAGCTAGATTAACCTGCTTCCCCTCTCTGGAGTCTTGACTTGGCAGCTTGCTTTATGTTTTGACTTGAGTCTGTTGTGCCATGCATCGTTATCTTACTTATTCTGTACAGTCTGGTAATAGTGAAGAACATGCTTAGTTCTATGTTTAAAATCCTCCTCCTAACAGAGCTAATTTTAAAGAACACAATGCACTCCAGTCAACAAACAAGCAAAACAGAAGGGGTATTAGATAGCCAAGTTACAGCCAAGAACAGGTATTACTTAGTGCTTGGGATGGTAAGAATGATGACTAATTCTCCTGGTATTAAGGAGTTGAGGACAGGGCAGCAGAAGGGATTTTGGACTGCTCAAAGAAAGTGGTGAAAACTAATGTTTACTAGGCTGGCATTTGTCATCCAAATGATCTACACAGGACTCATAAGACCATAGGTGACTGCAAAGGACACTTTCAAGGTAAACACGTGAGGGAGGGTTAGGTGTACAGAAGTGAAGACAATAGGTTCTCCTTCATTTTTCCTTCTCCAGAAAAGCGTATGTGTGATGTGCCATTTCTACTGTCAAATGGGCTTTGTATTTGCTTGTGCTACTTTGTAGTGCCTCATCTCTCCCACCAGTATCCTCCTAAGTGAATGCTTTTCACTGTGCAATCCTACTTTGGTGGCAGGAGTAAGAACAGGGAATGAGGAGTGTCAGGGAAAACTTTTTCGAAGCCATCTGCTGCATTCCGAACTTCTAATCTCATGGTGGCCTTGTTACCTCCTTGCTTGTATTCCCTTTAAGTGTTGAGTGATGCTTTCCATGATGGAAATTGCAGATGGAGGTTGGTTTAACACCCCCTCCCTCCTGCCTGGAGGGAGGCAAGTAACCAGGGTTTATGGTTACTTTAGGTCAGGCTGTTTTGCCTCTTTTAATGTAATAGGTGGCAAGTGCTGATGGCCGGGAATAACAAAGTGTGATATAGTTTTAAATATGACTCAGTTCTTCTAGCTATTTCTTAGATTAGCAAAGTGCATTCCCTTTTGCATCAACCTAAAAATAGTTTAAAACTGCAGTTAAAAATATCCACTAACCAGAAACTAAGCCCAGAAAAACTAAAGATGGTAATGTGATACTCTTATTCTTTATCCTCAAATAAGCTTATGTTTTGGCTGGATGTTTTAGATGTACTTCAATTCCTCCTCTGGAGCAGATATCATGGGTTCTGCTCCCCCTAAATCCTGTTTTGAAAGTAGCTGCAGTGCAGTTACTTTTCCAAACCACTTTGAATTCAGCTGGATTAAAGCAGTGAAAAAATATTGCAAAAATAATAAAATATAGAAAAAAATTGTTTGCTGGGAGTATGGCAATTTGTGACAATTGTAGTATAGGAGAAATGTGCACTGAAATGCCCAATAGCTTCTGCATCATCCAGAAATTATCCTGGTACAGTAGAATAAAGCTGTTAATAAAGTAACCCTAAATAAAATTCCTACTTTTCAGCTGATCAGCATGAGAGGTTCCCTACAAAATGCATGTGCAGAAAATGACATTTTGTGCTTAATGTTAGCTTACCCTTCTCTCTCTTCATCAGTGAAGTTTCTTTCGGTATGTATACCTATAATCCCATTCTTTATAACTGCCTTGTTTGGCTTTCTTGTGTTTATCTGAAGCATGTTGTTTATTGGCAAGAACGGTCTAAGGAAACTACTGACCTCTTACTCCTGTGACTGCTGCCATATCCTGACCTGTCAGCTCTGTCCATGCAACCATCTGTGGTGAGGCAAGCTGAATGCTTTCCCCTGCCAAAGGACATGGAAGGCCACTGAGCATCTCTGTGTGCGCCAGCCACATGGTACGCTGAAGAGCTTGACAGGTTTTTCTGGATGCAATCATGCAAAACTGGCAGTGACACTGTATTCAAAAAGGCCTGAAACTACCTCAATGGCAGCCTCCAAAAGAAGTGTTAAGGAGGGCATCAAGCTCTGATTTCTGCTTATAGCTGAATTGTGCATTTCACAATGATCATTTTACTTCCCAAAACACATTCCAGGAGACTATTCTGGTCTTGCCTACCACAGTTTCAGAAGTGTAAATTGTGCATTGGGGTATCCCATTTCTCCTTTTCCTGCCTTCCCAATAAGATCCCCTTTGAATTGTGCTTGCCCCTTCTCTTCCCCTTTTCAAGAGGCTGAAATTGTGTTGCACTGAGTTCTGTAAAGAAGTTCGTACATATAAGCAATGCTCAGCAAATTTCAGTTGTCCTGAAGGAAGAAAACCTGCCTGACTGTCCTTATTTCCTAGCTTCTATGCAAAGAGTAGTCTTTTAAAATTTCAATGAGATTTTCATACTTACTGTGTTGATTAAAAGACAGTTGTTTACTAATGTTCTAATTGTTTTGAAGTATAAATCTTTGGGGGAGGGTAGTATAGTTTCAGATCATACCTTATGGAACTGTCAAAGGATATGCAGAGTCTTTGATAGCTTCTGGAATAGTGAGAGATAGACTTACATTTAAATTAGAGTAACAATCTACTCCTGAGTAAGAGAGAAAGCTATTTGTGCCCTAAGAAATGGTACATGACAGAAGTCTGTGTTCAGAGAAAGCAACAGTAAGCAATGCCAGCAATATCCGGTAGATCAAATGTTTCTAGGATCTACCGTTAGTTATCTGTGAAATCAGGTTGAACTGCTGGCTCCCAAGGAACTCATAACATTAGTAATGTTCCTAGCTGAAAGAATATTTTGTACACACTCTAAATGCATGTTATGTCTCTATCATCACTATTGTTAGGTATTCTAGGATGTGCTTGTTAATTACAGCCGCATGTATTAGTAGACTCTCAGGCAATGAAGCATTAATTCTCTGGTATTGTTTGCTTTGTCAGCCAGAAAGCCAATGCAGAATTAACAACATTACTATCAAAGTTTGGTTACTTTACCCAGAGAGATTCTCCTGAACACAATGCCTTTGTTGTCTTTACTAACTTAATTCAAAAAGCAAAATAAAACTGTCTTTAAGCCAAAGTCTACGCTGGCATATGTAGCATTTCTCTTTCTGACTAGTTATATAGGATGCATAAGGCAGGCCGTGCATGTTTCTGGACCAGTTGTGTACCTCCAACTCAAGATATATACAGCATGCCTTGAAATTTGACCTTTATTTCCAATTCATTAGTGGCATGTGGTTGAGTCAGCAGAGAAGTCAAAATGAGTTGCAGCTGGATGATATGGTGGCTAGAATAAATGGAGTGAATAGTTGTGCCCAGTACTATAGAAATAGAAAGGAATTCAGAGTAAATTCTGAAAATTGGCATTTAAATTTCAAAAGTTACAGGTTATAGGAACTGGCTGGAAAGCAGACTTTTCTTAGGCCTGTAGAATTATTATGTTAATAATATGAAGTATGTTTTGGACTATGGAGAATTTATGAGTGATAATAATTGTGATGTTAATTCTGCAAAGAGCTGATTGTTCATACCTGATGCACATCTGACATCTTTTCAAAGGTAATCTTGTAACTCACCACAGAGATATGCATGGTCCTGAACTTACTGAAACCAGGACTGATGTAAAACCCAGTAGGCTCTGCAACAGAAAGACATGGAATCAACATGATAAATGGAGGAATTTCAGAAATATGCTTTTCTTTGGTTCTGTTTTCATGAAGGCTGACATTTCAGCCTTACATAGAGAACCTGACTAGAACCTGGGCAATGTTTATGTACAATTTAAGCTCTAACCCTTTGACTTATTTGGAACTGCTATCAGAATAGTATGGTTTTGGACTAGTCATGCTGGTGCTGAATTTCACCCTTCGGGTTTGTATTATCGTACTTCATGTTGCAACAACCAGATGAAAACTGAGTCTGAATATGACTACACTCTCCAAGTATGCCTCCCTGAAGCAGACCCTTTTGCATTTCTTATCTGGTTACATTTAAAATTGATGACACTTCTACATAAAATGTATTAGTCCCATAACTGAAAGAAAAGAACCAATTTAGGTGTGTTTTGCAGAAAACAAACACTGATACTGTGGCTCAGCCGCCCAGGTGCATCACATATTATGTTATTCTTGTTGTTGAGCTTCTTCAATTAGCATTCTAGGGGAAAAAAAAAAAAAAAAAAAAAATCTTATATTGAAATGCATGTTTAAGCACTGAGGATTCCAGTCTCTTATTTAATGCCTTGGCAAGGGAACCTCTGTTGGGCATTCTTACTTCAAATATAGTATTACTGTTAATACTAGAGCCCATAACTGGAGTAAAGTAATTAAGGTGTCGAAAGCTGGCCTTCCACCATGCAGATTCTGTATTTCTTTTGGCTTTTTATTGTATTTATGGTTCAGCCTGTGAAGATCAGAGCGAGCAGAAATAATGGTGACATTGTAAGCCATCACATTAAACATCACAATAATTTTCTGCTTAACAAGGGCATAAGGACTCACCCCTGTGGCGTGTAGAACTGAAGAGATTATCTGCTCTGCTAAATCCCATCCCCTGACCAAACCAACATGATCTCACACAGCAGAGCCTACAAAATATATCCCAGAACCTTTCAGCAAGTGCTAGGTCTGTAGTCGTAGATGAAACATAACGGGCAGCAGCTGAGGACTTGTTCAATTCCCTCTGCTTGCCTCTCTTTTTTGTTTTTAAGATCTATGTAATATTTTGTTCTTACTTAGTCTGGTTATGCATAGCTTTTGCTATATCACAGCACCAGTGCCCAAAGTGGCAGAAGTCTATGCTGTACACTGAAAAACAGTGTGAAGGGAAGTGAATGTAAATATTTCTAAATAAAATTCTAACACAAAACTATAACATATTCTGTAAAACATCGAACATAAACAGGGCAATATTGGCCTTGATCAAGAAGTCAGAAAGTGATTTAATTATGCTGCTTAATGTTCCTGCTGAATTTTCTAAGTCAGACATCTGTATTAGGTCAACCAAGCCAATATTGTTAATCTAAGTACAGGGTGAAAAAACTATGACCTGCATTATAAAACACTGACATTAAAGGTCTGCTGCTCCTTGTAAAGAGCATGTTTTTGTAATTTAAAGAAATCTGATCTCCTGAAAGTGCCCTGCTGGGCTTGCAGCTGACATCATGTACGTCTGAGTTTTAACAGACTCAACAGGAGTAGTATGATCACAGCAACTTTCAGCTCCCTGTATTTTTGGAAAGGGGCTATGGAAAAGACACTTGGAGCTAAAGATGACAGCTCTCTGGAGACCTTGACTTCATCAGACTCATTAGAAATTAAATTACAAAACTTAAAGCTGTAACTGTAAGTGATCTAGACTTTGTGATTACTTGGTTACCTGTGAAAAAAGTTATTTCTTAGCTGTGATCAATCAGGATTAGTGTGAAGGGTGTGTATCCAGGAACAAGTTATCACGAAGTAAACTAAAATTGTATCCACAGCCTCTAATTTAACCTGCAGTAGGTTAACACTTTGCATGCGTTCCTACCCAGCTATAAATGCATGGTAGCTTTCCTCTCACTAATAAATTCATGGTAAGGCAGGATAGGAAGATGTTGTCTTTGCTCTGTAGTGACTAAAGAGCAGACAACTCTGTAACTGCACCATTGGCATTTTATTGCTGCACTCTGAGATACTGGGAGGGCTAAAAAGATACAAGTGCATGTAATTACCATGCATGCAAACAGAACAATTGTATGCATTGATGAGAATCGTTATCTATAAAGGACAGCAGGTAAGTATGCCGGTTGCACTCCATTTGTACATAAAATGTCACCAATGATGTAGTCAGGTATACTTCTGCAAATAGACCTTGAGTCTTGCTTTGAATCAATTCTCTTTTTTGCATTCTTTTGACAATGTTTTGTTTTAATTGTATAAGGTGATTTCTGTACTTATGCCTCCCATCTAAACTGTTTCCATCCTCTTGATCATCACAGCTAACATCACAGCCATTACATTTTGTCAGGAAACCCTTATGGAAAACTACTCTGTTACCTCAAAAAGAGTATTGGATATAATTTACCACTGTGAGGTATCTGATTATGCCTATGTTACTCACCAATGAGATCTCGGCTTGGTCTGAAAATCTGAATGATGTTCTAAACTAGCACTGATCTATTCACTTAGTAGTGAATTTCTCTTCTTAGAAATCCCTTCAAACCTGCAAAATCAAAATTATAATGCAATCAGCAAGTCTCTGGCATTAAAAAATAAAAATAAAAATATACTTGCAGAAGTCAAAATAAATGCAATAGAGTCAAAAAGACAGTATGGCCAATGCAGCATAAAAGATGCTTTAACTTTGCTTTAAATAAGACCCAGTAGTAGTTGCTCTAGACTTTAAGATCTGCATGTTTTCAGGTGCAGTTGGAGGGAGAGGGTTGCCTCTAAACATTTAGAAGCAGAAGACCTAAAGGTAACAGAGAAGTCCAGAAGGCTCTCTGCATGGTTATGGAGAACTACAGTGCAGAATCTGTCGAAAAGGACAACAAGCAGTAACACTGAGGTACATCTTCATTACAGTGCTTAGCCTGAGCAAGCCCTGTCGTTATTAAGTTTCCAGCACTGTGTCACACAGTCTGGAAAGGAGGATGGGTGAAGGTGGTGCAGCTGTAAGTCTTGGGCCACCCTCCAGAACAGCTCTGGCAGGAGGGCTGGTGGATGGAGTTGAATCATTGCATGCTGGTGGCATGGCTTTCTTCAGCAAACATCCTCCGGTTTCTAAGCAGCTTTGGTTTCCTTTGGTAGCTCTGGCTGCAGGAAGGTTGAAGCCACTTACACCGACTTCCTCCCCAGACAGACAGCCTGTCTGTAAGGCTCTGTGCCAGCATTCATGCTGGCACATGGGTTCTGCCTCTAGTCAGTAGGATTTTGTTACTAATGCATTTGTAAGGCTGATACCATTAGTACTTAAGTTACTGTCATGCTTGTTATGGAAGCTGTATTTGTTTGCTCCTATGCTAAAAAGCAGAAACAGAAAGGGGACTTTTTTTCATGTCATGTAGTGAGAAGTGGAAACCGAAACTTAAAAACTTTTCCCTAATGTTCTGTCCCACTGTGCTGCTTTAACCATAGTGGCTGACACGAACAGAGAACTTGGACCAACCTGCATTTCTCCTTGTCTCGCAAACTGACCAAGTTCCACATTCAGCTGTGAGGTTGTCTGTGTATACATGCTGCGAGACCAAACTGTTAGCTAATCGTCTGCTCTGGAATCTGTCTGACAAAGGAGAAGAGTAGTGAGACATTTTCCTTTTGTAATCTGTTTAAGTAAACGAAATTTAATCTGTTCTTGGCCAGTTTTAAAGATCAAATCATGAAAGCCTGGAATAGTCCAGTTGTATACATTTCTCTTGGAAAGTATCTGCTTCAGCTTTCCTCTTCGTTAAGCAGGTCTGAGACCTCCATTAGAGAATAGTTTATTCCCAGCTTTATTTAATATTTTTCAAATGTGCTGTGTTTGTATACATAAAGTCCCACTGTCTCAGCTCTCAAGGATTATCTGAGGACAAGACAGCGAATGTCTACTGGAAACCAGGCAGATTGTTTTCCTGATAACGTTGTAGGAACAGGAAAATTTTCTGTGGAAACCAGCTTATTAAATTAGTTGTGTCCCTTTTCCTTTTGTAAGACTATTCTCATTTTTTTGTTTGTTTTTCTTTATTTTTTCCTTAGTAGTGGATTGTTTAAAAGTTAGTTCATTATTCAGCACACATTACAAGCAAATGTGTTTAACTTCTGATGTCTTAGGGAAGTTTGTTCACTTTATCATTTCTGTGATGATCACTACCTGCATGCACTAATTCTACTGTACAGTTTCTGTTCCTGAACATGAGCCAGCAGTGTGCCCAAGTGGCCAAAAAGGCCAATGGCATCTTGCCTTGTATCAGAAATAGTGTAGTCAACAGGACTAGGGAAGTGACCGTCCCTCTGTACTTGGCACTGCTGAGACAGCACCTTGAGGACTATGTTCAGTTTTGGCCCCCTCACTACAGGGAGGATCTTGAGCTGCTGAAGCATGTGCAGAGAATAGCAGTGAAGCTGGTGAAGGTACTAGAAAACAAGACTGAT
This sequence comes from Oxyura jamaicensis, assembly GCF_011077185.1. Lineage (NCBI taxonomy): Eukaryota > Metazoa > Chordata > Aves > Anseriformes > Anatidae > Oxyura > Oxyura jamaicensis. The sequence continues at coordinate 67,475,277 of NC_048894.1, read as the reverse complement.
GACAAGCAACTGAGGGTACTGGTGTTGTTTTGTCTGGAGAAGAGGAGGCTGAGGGGAGACCTCATCGTTCTCTACAGCTATCTGAAAGGCAGTCGCAGCAATGAGAGCGTTGGTCTCCTTTCTCAGGTGACAAGTGATAGGACATAAAGAAATGGTCTCCAGTTACACCAAGGGAACTTTAGATGTGATATTTGGAAGAATTTCTTCAAGAAAGGCATGGTTAGGCTTTGGAATGGGGTGCTCAGGGAGGTGGCGGAGTCGCTATCCCTTGTGGTATTATAGAGATGTGTGTATGGCGCTTTGAGACGTGGTTTAGTGGTGGACTTGTACTGTTAGGTACATGTTCTTAAAGGTCTTTTCCAGACAAAATGATTCTATGATCTTACCAAGCAAGCAGAAGGTGAGGAAAATGTTTCTGAGATGGTCTTTATCATTTTATCAGGACTTGGATTATATTTAGGGAAGGGCCATAATAACCAGGTGCAGTCAAAAGCTAACATCATGTAAACTGGGAGTATTGCCATTGCATTCTTTCTCACTTTGGGTGAGATCTTGCCTTTCCTAGCAGTGATAAGTTTTGTATTTATTTATTTTGCTATTGCCATGCAAAGCAAGAAATTAAGATGTACTTGTGTGGAGATATGCCTACAGATGTCTTAAAAGAATCTTAACTACTAGTTTCCTCCCATTCCTACAGGTAAAATTGTTTTCAGATTACTCAGTTTACTACTGTAGTCTCAGTGTGCAGCTTTGCCAGTGCAGGCTCAGTGGAGGACCTGAGGGAAGAGTCTGAGACTTTCATTTCCATTGTCAGTGCAGCCTTAGACGCTTAGTTTGTTATGAGACTGCACTTCTATTTAATTAGGCCTTTGGCAGGGAGTCTGGCAGTGAAGATGAGTATATTTGCTTGCAAAATGCCTCTGACTTATGGCATTTCCTTGCAAGCAGGTGCAGCCTACTTTCATGCAGTTCAGCCTCCTCTACTACTTGAACTGGGAGTGCAAGAGTACAGAAGGCAGAGCTGCTTCTCCCAGACACAGCCCAATGCAAATGTGGCTTGACTGCTCCCAGGCCTGGGACGGCAAGAGAGTGTTGCACTCTGTGGCCCTCTCAGTTAAAGTCTCCATCACATCTCCAACACTGGTGCTCTGCACAATCAAATTACATTTTTCCCCTTATCAAAGAAGGAAGAGTTTCCTTACAGCTTTGTGAGGCAGTGCCCAAACATAATGACTAAGACCATCCTTTGAGTGGGAAAACACACTTTCTGTTCTTGCCTTTTTCCGTGTTCTTAAGACCTCTGAGTATCACAATAGCGCACTTGGAATGGACTAGAATGAGTGCTTCTGAGGATATTAAATACTAGCTCAATAGAGAACTTTACTTTTTATTACTCTTATAATCAGATAGAGCTTACAAATCTAGCACATCAAATATTTTTGCTACCGGTGATATTAAATTGCATGCAAAGCACTATGGGCAGATAACCAGAACAATAACAAAGCTGCCTTGAAAGTGTTTATCTTTGGCAATACTTTTTACTTCTCATTGCTGTCTATCTGAATATTTCAGTGAGTTTTTATCTATCAGGGAACTAAATCTCACAGGTTCTCTCTCTCTCTCTTTTCCAAATGGAGAAACCAAAAACCAGAGAGGTTACAAATAGAATTTGGAGACTCCTTTGTGTTTGGAGTACTATCCACACCCCGGGATGCACTGAAGACAAGAGAGCTATTCACAAAGCATGGTACTGTATAACATGAGTCTGAACGTGTGACTCACCTGTTAACATGGGGTTAGTATCAAAAAAGATGCCAAGTCTCTTGATTCCTGGTTATGTTCTTCAGTTACACTGCTGTTTTTCTACCTCTCTTTGAAAGAAATATTATCGAAGAGCCTGGCAAGTACAAATAAACACTCAGAAGGAACAATTTAGTGTGTGATGGGATCACACACACAGAATTTTCAGAAGTATCCTGATCCAAAAGAAACACAAGATTTAATGTACTTATCAGTTTAACAATTGCAACTACCTGCCTTTGTTTTTTTCATGTGCCTTTGATTTTCTTTTTCTCAGAACAGGGTTTTATAAAAAAAGATGTCAAGATACCCTATTCTGTGAATTGACAATAATCACTTATGTAATTAAATGTGAGGTCTGCAAAGCGTACTGTATCATTTGAAACTGATTTAGGGAATATCTATTCAGGAAGGTTATATTGGTGAAACTGCAAATTTTAAACATTCATCGCAACGTGGAGGTGAAGGACTGCACAAATGTTCATATTTCAGTATGTTATCAGGTCTTGTTAGCTCATGTCAAATGGGAGTCAGCCTGACTACACCAAAACAATGTAAAATGTCCCATTTGCATCAAAAGGTATGTTTCCATAGCCTTGTGTAGAGACTGCATTGTCCTGATGTATGTAGTAATTTATGCTACACTAGTGATTCCCTTTTGTGTAGGCAAGTTAAAATAATACAAAATCAGTTGTACAGAAACCCAACCACATAATTGAAAAGGCAGAAAACCATTGGGATAGAACTGTTTACAGGAGATTGTGGAGTATCCATCATGGAAAATCTAGAAGGACAGATTAGGCAAACCCTATTAGGACGTTTGAAAAGCCCAGTCTTTTTAACATTAGGTTTAACAATCCTCGATCTTCTGTCACTGAGTGAGTTTTTTTCACAATGTTACTGGTGATGTCAGAAGAGGGATTTGCACCCTCCTAGCTCCAAATTCCCTTCAACTCTTTACCTGTATCATCCCCAGGCAAAAACTGGTCTTTAGATTTTCCTAGTTCATAGTTCAAACCAATCATACAAATATGTCATACAACTATGCTTTCTGGAAGTATACAGCTTTGCATTGTTGAGCAAAGTGACTTAGGATAGGGGAAAATAAATGAAAAAAAAACAGTTCCTACCTACAGTGCATACCTGCAGCAATGGAGGAATACCAGGGGATGACAGGAATTCAAAGACTTGTTAAAACAGCTTCAAAATTCCAGGAATTCAAATGGGCCCCTCACAATGGTCCAAACTCACATATGCTTGTGGTGGTGTGAAAAATGTCAAATTGACCAGTCAAATTAAAATCAAGACACCTGTCAGATTTTGAATTTAATTGGATTGTGGGTCTGGAGGATCTAGGGATGATAGAGTGATGGCAACACAGTTGCACATTTTTAAAAAGGGGAAGGAAATGGCCTTAAACATATTACCTGGAGAAGACCGTATCAATAAAATGGATGACTGGGCTATGTAAATCAGTACTGCAAACATGTTGGCTGAATCAAGAACTGTGTAAGACTAGATAAAACTGACTTACACTATTGAGAAGCAAAAATACGTAGTGGTGGCCCTTAATGACAGAAAGTAACATTCCCTTCTCTAATACAACTAACTAGAAACACCTGTAATAGATACTTTTACTAAACATAGTTGACAGATAAAATGAATATATAAGGTCAGATAATTCTGCCATTCCAAACTGAATGTGAAGTTCATTGATATCAATTTGGTATTTCCATTTACTTCAATGGATGTGGAATCAGTTGCTAGGAATTTACTGTGGTATTGCAAAGCACAGGAATGATTTGTGCATAGCACAGCTGCCTTGGAGGAAAAGTAGGAGTTTTGAGGACATCTTGGTTTGTGATGCTGATGTGCCAGCTCCTGCCTGCTCAAAAGTGCACTGAGTGAGGAGCAAACAAGGCGAGAGATGGAGTTCAGTGTAAGGGTGCTACAGATCATAAGTGTGTGTATGTATATATATATATGCACACACAAATATTGCTTTAATTGTGCAGGTTGAAGTTACAGGTATTTCAACAAAATGTACATATTTGAAGCTGAGTTTTCCTGAATTGTGAATCAGAAAAGAATTGCAAATATGTTTTACAAATCAGTTACCTCAGTACTTAGGATTGTATAAACAAACTATGCAGAAAATCCTGTACTCTTAATAACATGCTTATGTGAGGGTTAAATATGCTTATGTGAGGGTTAAATAAAAACTAATTTAATGAAGGGACAGATTTCTCTACCAAACTTCTGGCAACTTCAAAACAAATTAAAAAGAAGATATTTCAAAACTAATACCTTGACTGTCCTGCTAGCTAATGACCTAAGCATATAAGAAATTCAGCGTGACTATCATCTGTTGACATGGATCTCTTGAGTTTGGTAAATTATTTAAATAAACCAAAAATATTTTTATATATTTTTTAATTTATTTTAAAAAAAGGGGGGGGGGGGAGGGGTGTATGTGGGACAAGAGGGAACTATTCTAAAAGAATCTTGCAGGATTTAAGGTTTTTGCATTTTAGCCAAACATCTTTGCACATGGCACGGAAGAGAACAAAGGAGCAAGGGTTGTTCCTCATTTCTACTTTATTCTTAAATCCTGAGGGAACAGTGGAATTAATTTCATTCATGTTTTGAAAGACAGTTGTTTCCTCTAGCCTATTCCAAATGTTTTCCAAAGACAATTTTTACATGTAATTGCCTTTTTTTCCAATGATCTTGAAAAAGGGAAATACAAAGGCTAACTTAGTCTTCAGGGTGAGCCCTCGTAATGTTCTTAATCACAAGAAAAGAGTACTTTAGAAGCGTAAACAGAGTATATGAGGCCTTTTATAAGAAGTAGCAAAGTTGATACTAACAGCAAGCCTGACTGAAATCTGTGCTGTTAATGTTTATTAGTGCATACTTGTGTGTGTCCAGTGACAGTAGGAAAAAGCAACGTTTTTCTGAGTGGTGATCTTGTTTAAATCAAGCACATTGCTCACTCTTTAAACTCTTTAAAGCAGTGCAGACATAAATGCTAAAAAAAAAAAAAAAAAAAAAAAAAAATCAGATCCCAAGTGTAGGCAGAGAATTATTTACAACAGCACTTCACAAGTCATGTTGGAATAGTTGGTGGGACTTTTATACATATTTCACAATGTGGCCCATCTTTAAGACTTTACGACTTTTTGATACGTACAAACTGCCAGTGGCTTTTACAGAGGGATATTCTGACGCTACTAAGCAGACTTTGTCTTTCAATGCTTTAATTGAAAAACAATATTATAGCTGCCGATATTTTAGCTACCCACAGGTTGTGGGGTGAAATAAGACCTGAGCTTCTCTACAAAACCCAAAGAGTGGCATTACAGGGTCACGGCAGCTCCCCGCGACGGCTGTACGATTGACCCCGCGGTGGCCAGCCGGCCGCGCCGAGCTCTTCGGGGACACCGGGCTCCATCTACTGGCGTGAGGGAGAAGTCTCCTGGGCGCCTCCTCCTCCCCTTGCCACCAACACCCTCTAGGGCCTCGCAAGCCAGCGCTGAACGAGTTTTGGTGGCTTAGATCAGCTTGTGAGGCTGTTCTCGTGCTGGGATGAGCTGCGATGGTTAGCCCGTGATATCACCTTCTTTCCTCTCCTCCATCGCCATCGAGGCACCTTCACCCATCATCGGGTGTTGGGGCTAAGCTTGCCTTTGGAGAGCTGGGCTTACAAGACCAAGTTATCTCTGAGTGACCCAGTGCTCAAACCATGACTAACCATGACTGCTAGCTCTTCTGGCTGAGCAATAACTGTTGTGGGTGAAGCTGTGGTCTTAAGGGGAGGCAAGCATGCAAAAATCTATGGCTAATGTCAGAGGTTAACATCATTTGCTATCTGCACTTGGTCATGTCTTGTCAGCAGCTTGAATCATAAGCTAAAAAAAAACCTTTGAAGTGGAAAAAAATGTCTGGATATCTGAACTGTGCTGGGGTTATCCATTCTGTAAAAGCAGGTTGTCTCGAACAAATCTTTAACTGTAGTGCTAGTGGATCTGCATGGCTAACTCTAGCTAGAAGATCTCCAGGAGAAATTTTTTCTTCAGTGTAACCAAAATACGTCATTTGGATTTTGACTTTTTACTATTACAGGAAGCTGATTTCATGATGCAAAAATCATTTGTTTCAAAGCATGACAATACAGGATGCTCAGTGTAGTTCATTTCCCTACAGAGACATAAGACTTAAGAAATTGTTTAATTTTGAACAGCATTACCTTTTCAAATGGAAAATGATTGAGCCAAGGGGTATCCCAACAAATTTATCATTATTTCTTCAGCTTCTGAAAGTAATAACAGAAAAAGCGCCTAAACATTGTATGTAGACATAGTCTAATCTTTTAAAGGGCAGAGAAACTATGTTGACCCTACTTTTCCACCTGTAAAACTAACCTTCTTCACCCAAAGCCATGCTTTACAATCAGCTTCTTGCCATACTTCACATTCATGCAGCTCAAGGAATCGTCCACATCTTCCAGCTACAGAAGGAGGATAGAGGGAACTGAAGTTACACTGGGATGAAAGTGAGGTCTTCTGGAATAAAGACTAGTCCATGTGTAGGTTTTCAGGAGTTCCTTGCAGACTTTTTCTTCGGTGTGTTCACACTTGTAAAGGCAGACCTGAGCCTCAAAGACCTAATGATCACAAGCCAGCAATGTTGGTGCTGCATGCAAAACATGGCCAACTCTCTCAAGCTTCACCAAGTGCATAGAATCAGGTATCTCCAGTGGTTATTAATAAATTGAAGGTGTTGCCTCTCTTCTCAAGATGCAGGAAAGCAGGCAGCTTCTGAGCTCATTGAATGGGTATTTTGATGTATATCCTGGGAGTTTTTTCCCTCTCTACTCCCTTACTGTTGTATTCCTAGGGAAAACTATGGCCAGGACTCTTCCCTCCAGTTATAAACCTTCTCCTAATTCCTAGCCTAATTGTATTAATGGCCCATTTATACTTGTTCTGCCCCCGCTCCAACTCCACACTATAAATCATCTCCCTTTGCAGGGGGTTACTCCTGTGGAGTGTTGATAAGTTCCAGTTAGACATACAGCTTGGCAGCCTTCCTTGTGCCCAGCTAAGCCCATCAGCCCTTGGCCCTCTCTCACACAATGACCTCCTCTGATTTTTCCAATGTCCTCTTCTGGGCCTGCCCTGACTGACTCCTTTCCTTCAATATGAGGTGCCACAGTGGCATGAAGCATGTCAGAGGATGCCTCACCAGGCCCTTACAGAAGGGTCATTTCTCTTTTGCAATCTTTACGACTTAAGGGAACTACCTTACCTGATTAAACACTAAGATCATGTTCCTATTTTTTTTTTCTGCTTTATTGATGTCTGCAGATGTCTATTGATGTCTACAGCAGCACAGAAAACTAATACTCTCAGGTCCTCCTTGGCAACGTCTCCCAGGTGAAGGTGCCTTTTGAGGACAAAATGCTGGCCACAAGTCCCTGCTTGTATAAGGTTATGGCTCCTACAGAGGGAATTTTGATGGTTTCTGCTGTTGCATTCAAGGTATTTCATTCCTCCTGCACGGTCCTCCCCATGTTGTGCTAACATTAAATGTCATGTTCCACCCTTTTTTACTTGTGTCAGTAGTTCTGACAATCTTTTCCTCAATGATCCAGTCAGCCCAATTTTCATATGACAAAAAGTGCATTACAAATTTGTATCCAGATCACCTGCTCAGTGGTTAATGAAAGACAAAGAGCAAGACACAACAGAGAGAATCCAGGGAGAACATTTTAGAAGCTGAACAGAGGTAACATAAACAAAATCACTGAGAGAGAAATTTGCTGAGTTACCTGGAGAAGTACTGGAGAAAGCCCTATGGAGAGTGCATGACAAAGGGTGCTGCATGAGCTGAAAAGCAGCACCTGGCACTTTCATTAAGCCTCACAGGTTTCCAATGTTTGTGTCTCCAGGGAAAGAATGATCTGTGCAACCTCTCTCTGTACCTCCATCATGAAGTCGAGCACACTTGGTGTTGAGACAGTTGTCTAAAATACAAACAGATTTAGGGTTGGGTTTTCTTAAACTCGTTGAGAAATGTTTGCTTTCTCAAAGTTGAGCATGCAGAAGTTAAAAAGAATAAACCAGCATAAATTCTTTTCTGGACACTCCTTTGTATGTTTTACCTTTAAACACGGAAGATACACTATTTTCCCACTGCACCCCTGTGTGCAGTGAAGTAGGCTGATATCTGTGGGCACCCTGCCTGAATCACACAACGGTAGGTTGGTGCTGGTGAGATTGCAGGGAGAGGGAGGGAGGACATTCCCTCCATCCTGGAACAGATCTGCCCTGGCAGTTGGGTTCTTCCTCTACTGCAGTGATGCTGTGCTTAATCAGCCAAACCCAGAGCCCTAGAGGGAGTCATTCATTGTGTGTTTTCATTGCCTGGCTTGGTACCTGCTTGCAGAAATGCCAAGCATTGTCAGCTGCAAACAAAAGTCCTCTGAACTAAACACCACGCGATAGTATATCTGAAAAATCAGGTAATTGGCATCAAGCAGGGTATTAACTTTTTAGTTAATGACAGATTTATCTGTCATGGCTTCATCTATAAACTGCAAATTGTACTGCCAATTACTTTACCGCCCCAACCCCATACATCAAAGGGTACTGACAGACAATGAACGATGCTTATGAAGTACCGTAGCAAGCACTATTAAAGATGAGAAATGTGCAGTAAATACATCTTAGGACGTCATATTTAAGAATGGGGAGAAAAAATATTAAATCAGTAATCACCACACAACCTGCACTTCCAAAAAGGCTGCATTCAACTTAATGGTTGTATTTCTTTTATTACATAAGGAAAGGAACTAGGGGCTTAAGCGTAGTTACAGTATTAGGACTGACTCAAGGTTTGTCATCTTTTTTAACTTTTGAGGGTTTTAATCTGCAACAGGCCCCGCCTGTAGGGCTGAGGCTCAAAGGAGCGGACAGGAACACTGCGAGCCGGACCACTCGCGTCTTCCTCGCCGCTTTTTTGCCCTGCCCCGTGTCCGGGCGACATCTCCGTGCGCCGCCGCCGGGCACCCACACGGAACACTGAGGGGAGCCAACGCCCCAGCGGCGGCGAGGCAACGGCCGCAACCGCTGCAACGGCCGCTGCCGCACGCCCGCCCCTCGCGGCGAGGGCCAATCAGGTGGCGCGCGGCCCAACGGTCACGGCCGAGCGGGCGGGGCCGCGCGCGGGCGGGGCCTCGCGCGTACGGGGGTCGGGGTCTCGTTGCCCCGCTCCGCCCCCCGCAGGTGATGGCGGTGGTCGGGGTGGTGGCCGGGGTGGTGGCCGCGGCGGCGGCGGCGGCCCTTGGCGCTGGGGAGGTGAGGGGGGCCCTGCCCTGCCGGTGAGGGGCTGGGGGGACACACTCACAAGCACGGCCGTTGGGCGGCCCCCCCGGGCCGGCAGCATGAAGGTGGAGGCGGCGGACCCGTCCGCGATCAACCTGTCGGTGCAGCAGGTGCTGAGCCTCTGGGCACATGGCACCGTCCTGCGCAGCCTCACCGGTAACGGGGGGCAGGTTGGGGTTATTGGGGTTGGGGTGGTTGGGATTGGGGTGGTTGGGTTTTCGGTTAGGATTGTGGTTCTCCTTGTGGGGACTGCTGGTGCCAGGGGATGCTCGGAGCGGGTTGGCCGCGAGGGCTCCTGCGGCTCTGCCAGCGGGTTTATTTTTTATGGGTGGCGTTTGAGGGAAAGCCATTTAAACGAAAAATGAACGCCAGAAGCAGAGACTTGTACTGTTTTGTTGTTATTTTTTTCACCCTGTGCAGTGAGGGAGGTAATAGGGTGGCAGGTGTTTGCTGGCACACAAACTTAATTGTAAGCTTCAGGGGTTCTGCTCTGGAAAGGTGAGGCCAAGCTGTGGAAGGGGCGCTCGAGACGGGTAGTTACAGGAGAGGAGAGCTTTGACAGGAAAAAAAAAATCCCACAGCAGTCCTTTGTACCCCATCTTAGAAGGTATAGAGCAGGGAAGTGTGTCTGTGCGCTACTAGGGAAGGGTGAGTTTCTACCTCTGGACTAGAGATGGCTTTGTGTTGATAGTAGGGATGTTACTGAGTAAATTCCCTGGAAAAATATTGAGCAAAGGGTGTATGTTTCTAATATTTATGAAGAAGTATTGTCATCTTTTCCCTCCCATCTGTGTGAAAGATACGTATAAAAATGTGTAGCGCAGAGGTGGAGTTGAGGTTTGAAGATGTTGCAAACAAAACAATTGTCTTAGGCTTTATGATCTTTCTTGTTAACTTCCAGTTAAAAGTAACTTTTAATAGGTTATACTTTATTAATTTAACCAATAAACTTTTTAAAGTGCATACATTCTGTATCGCAGTTTCTGGTGATTAAATCCTAGAGGTATTATTAGCATGTCCCCACACCAATATAGCTCATTTCCTGAATAGTTATTTTTACATTCTTTCTATAGAAATACTATTTGTACTGTTAAAGGAAGGAGTTAACAATGGATGTAACTTTTCTTTGTGTTAGACATCCTCCAAAGTTTTTCTTATTAGAACATGGTGCAATGCAGACATTTCTTTGAAGTTCAATGCTGAGTGTTAGGTAAGCAAAAATGTTTCTTGGTGCTTTTGCAATATAACAAGAAGTTGCACAAGATATTTCTAATGTCAAATGGTTATTTTTAATTTAAAGAACATGAAAAAATAATTATTCATCGGTGATAATGCTGTAGGAGAGTGTGTTAGTGTCAGTTGTAGATGCAATGTAGTTTTCTGAATTGGTGTTTTAAATACAGATTGTCCTAATAGCCATTATCAGGTATGTGGCATACTCTCATGGACTGTCAAAAATGAATAGCTTTAAGTGGATTTATTCGTTTATATAAGTTAGTGTTCCTGATTATATGTAAGGTGATTTTTTTTTTAGGGTAGTAACTGATGTTAATCAGTAACTGTTGTTAAACTTGCATTAAAACTTTCTAAAATATTTACTGACTGTAGAAGTAATTATTGTTCAAAAACAGATGTTCTGCTTTTCTGTGCTGAAAAGAAAGTCGAAAGTGAAGGAGAAACTTATTCAGAGTACTGGAAAAAATAATAAATGTACATTGTTCCATGAATATTCCTCAAGACTGCTTTGTCTTTATTTTTGGACTTAAAGTTGTGGTTTGGGCTTGGGAGTTAAGTTGTTCAAGCAAGAATTTGTCTTTAGATAAACAGTGTTGATTATGTTTGCACAAAGCTATACAATTTTATCAGCAAAGTTATGTTCTTTATTAAAAAAAATGTATCAACTCTGTTCAATGTTTTGAAATAAAATACGAGCTCCAGCCTGAACCAGGAAGTGTTTGAAACCTCAGTGGTTTAATTTATGTGTGTGATTTTTTTTGTTGTTGTTGTTGTTTTGTTTTTTTTTAATGAGAAGTTGAAGCAATATTTTTTTATACCATAAGTCTGGTTCATGTTCAATACAAAAAGAGAAATCCAGCCTTTCATGTAGGATAATATAGTACAAAGTACCACAAGAGACTGCAGACAACTGAATTCCTGCCATGTGCCCATCATGCTCAGTTATAGCAAGCGCTGTTTGCTGTAGCTGAACCCAGGCCTAATGACTTTTGCTTCATAGCTTCCTGCCTTCGCTTGGGCATGTTACTGTAAATGGTGGGGGTAAGGCTCTGTGACCTGTGAGAGGGGGCTCCTACTTTACCCTATTTTAGCTCCTCCAACAAATCCAAATGGCCCCTTCATGTGCACAGTTATGTACTAAGTGGTAGATCAGGCTTTACTAGAATGAGTTGGCTAATGACTGATTCTGAACTGAAAAATGTCCCTGTGTGAGTGTCAGTTGTAGTAAATATTCATGTTATACGCTACCTCAAGTTTGGGGAACTTTGCAATATTTCTGTCATTTTTGTAAGCAAAGTAGGTGTTTTGTTTATGTCTCGTTAATTGTGTGTTCCAAAGACTGAAGCCTTCTTCTATATTTTTCCTAAGCTTCATCCTGCAATTCTTTGTCCCCTGATTTTCTGGACTATGTTGTCCCCTATCCTGCAACTTCAGGGATTCTAGTCTCTAATTAATTATTTAAATGCTCTTCAGCAAGTTCTTCTCTTCCAATTAATACAGCAAAAATGTTAGCATCTACAAACAACAATTTGACTGTATAGACCTGATAACTTCCAGTGTACCAGTTAATACAGTAACTAAAGAAAGGACCTAGTGATGAAGAAAATACTATGATGTATGAAGAGCCAAGTTAAGTTTGCATGTATAATAAACAAGCATTTCTTAATCTGAGTGTGTTGAGTTCATAAATCTGCAAGGATATTATGTTATGTAGTTTCTTAATTCAAACTTCAGCACGTGCTATCTTGTTGGCTGAAATTTGTATCTTTGTGTTCAGGGTGCAGATACTTAAATTCTGCACAGAGACTTAATTCTGTAGCAAATGGTAGATAGTTACTGGGTGCATAAATCAGGTACATAGATCAGAATCTCAAGACAGGTACTTGGTTTTGGAGCAATCAGTCTTGGTTTATGAAATGTTATAGGCAATCGCTATTCATCTGGCAAGATAAACTAAGGACCAGAGGGAAAGAAATATTGAAGATGGTGGACTAATGACGTACTCACTCCCTGTTTACTGAAGCTGAGTGGCAGTGGGACAACATGTTCATGATGTAGATAATATTCAAAAGTGTTAGCATTTACATACTTTAGCTTTGCATTTTTTTTATTTGCCCAAGATAAAGCTGTTAATGGAATGCAACTTCAAATTTGGTAAGTAAATACAGATGTTATTTTAAACTTTAGAATCCTTGAAGACTTTTTTCTAATCATAAAAGTCTAATCTTTGAGGTTGTATATGCCTACAGTGATATGTTCAAAGTACATGTATAATAGATATAGATAAGGATAATATGAGTTATGTATGATATGTATAATTTATATATGATAGTTATAAATACCTAAATTAACAAAGCAGTACCCAAAGTCTGGAGAGATAGGGCATGAATTGCAAGTGCTTGAGCCCTGCAGCTCTTCTGGGGGGTGGGAGGGAAATTCCACCTGCATAAAGCCAGGATGATCTGTGCTATGCATTGGATGTTGTGGCTTTTGTGGCTTGTAAGCCACCAAGTACTGTATCTCTTCCAGTGCTGCTTTTTTTTTTTTTTTTTTTGTAATTTCATTTTGTTCAGGTAGCTCTATGAGGATGTGACTAAATAACCAAGGGTAGCTTTGTGTTTGGAGCTTTCTGCTAGCTAAAGCTAAATCATTATTATCATACCAGCAAAGTATTCCAATTGTGTAGCTCATATCATCAGAAGAGCAAGTTAATTAGTGTAGTTACACAAATAATGAACTTTTTTGACAGCATGCTTTCTTTGTCAAGGTAATAGCAATTGATCAGGTATGTTTATACTTCTTAGAGTATCAATCTCATATATAGGACATAAGTGTCTGTTGCATCAGCATGCTCTTAAAACACTGCAGTCTCATTTCTGCCTCATTTATAGGTATTAAAAATCTTTCAACTACTGGGTTATGTTCTTGGTCAAGCAAAGCCTTGACCCCTTAGGTTCAGAAGTCCACATTCTTTTTCTTCGTTCCATTGTGGCATCTCTGTGTTATCCCCAACCCATTCTTCTTTCAATGTAGCTCTAGCACAGTATTTTTCCAAGGGCCATTTTTCATCATAATTATGGAGTTAGGTGATGATGAATTTTAGAGAACTTCAAACTCTTACACTCAGAAAAAAACTATGGATTAAGTTCTGTTTTCAGCCTGTTGGGATAAAAACGACTCAAGTTGCTCTCTATGCTCTCTAGCAAGAATGTGTGTAAGGGGAAAAACCATTTAGTCTCTCTGTTCATAACTCTGTCTAGTAACTTGCTAATCAGCTACTTAACAAATTTACACATAAATTGGTGAAAAGTGGATAATCTGCAACGTGTACTTGGAGGTACAGAAATACAAACTCCAAGTAGGTGTTCTGTAAGTAATTTGCCTATTTGCACGATGAAAGACAGTTAACCAGTCCACAACTGCTTGCTGTATCCCTCATCCTGCTGCCTGACTTTTGCATCTAGGAGCCTCACGGGCCTATGCCCTAGCCCTTCTCACATCTAAACAAATGTTTGGTTCCTACTATCATATCCAGGTGAAGCTATGAGGGGTTCCTCCCGCTACCCACCTCCTTTCCAACTGCTCTGAAGTAAATACCTGCGGATTTTAGCATCTATAGTCAGTCTGGCAAAAATGGAAGGTATGAATTATATATAATGAGAAGATATTGGGTTATTGCAGTTGCATGCAACACTACCTGCATTTCTTGCATTGCTGACTTTGCAATACTGTTGAGCTGAAAACCTAAGGCTCTGTGAAGTCATGGTTTATAGCTGGGTTCTTTAAACACTACAGCTGCATTCATGTAGAACAAGAAATATTTCTGGATGTTCTCTAATTGCCTTTTGAATGCACTCAGTATGTATGTCGCTTTAAGGAACGGGAGGGGAAAAGTGTGTGTGAAAGAACTCAATTTTATCCAGCACTTGGGGCTGCCTCTGTTCTACTGTCTTCTGCCTTAAATATAAAGTGCAGCATGATGCTAATTTTCTTTGAGCCCTATTTGGAATCTAAACAAGACCACGATAGTTGATCATTGTGCAGTTATTTTGTCATGTAGAGGGGTTGTGAATATGTTTGGGTTCTTCCATTTGGAGTTAGTCGTTTCATATTTTTCTTCTATGAATACAGTCATCGTAAGAAGTCTTCCTATGACTGCAAATTAATTTCTTTTTTCCACCTGGCAAGGGTCAACAATGACCACAACCACTGATTTCCTAAAAGGCATTGTGGTGCCTCACAGACCCTTCTGAAACTGCAGGAAATAATCTGATCAATAGACCACTGTCATAGCTATGGAGTGTCTGGGAATATTACAGTATGCATTTGGCATGTAATGCTGCTTAAGAACCGAGCATTTTCTTTGTATGTAAATTTGAAGTACCTACTCTGAGTTCGTCACTGTGGTACCAGGTTATCTTGACTTTCATAATATTGCAGGATTGCACTTTCCTTAGGTAGGTGTTTGATCTCTTGTATCTACCTTAGTTGAGAAAGATGAAAGCTTGGGACAAGTCTTGTCCACACGCTGTCCTGTACAGGCCTCTCTTTTACTGTATTTTGCAAATCTGTTTAATGTGGATGGAGAACTTCCATGGACTTGCTTAGAGCTACCCCCAATATATGTGTGTATCCAGACACTCAGAAAGAGAGGTTGTGTCTTGAACTACAGCAGTTAGTAATACCTGTATGTATATTTAATACCTACCTTCCTTGTTGCCCTCCTAAGTGGGTCTTTTGATTCTCCTGATTTAGGGGAGTTCTAAGTCCTATGACATGGATTTGCCTTTTATGCCTGTGTGAAAGGGGAAGGGTTGAGACTACACTCCAAGTACTGCTAAATGAAAAAGTTTGAACTTTTTTTTTTTTTTTTTTTTTTTTGTGCTGTGGGTATGTGTACTCTACAGACTTGGACTAAAAGGACTGCAGTTACTGTGTGGCAACGATTCTTTCTGAGCATCCTTTTACAGTATGCTTTGTTTAATCTGCTGTATTTGTGTATTTTTTTTTTAATTAGCTAATTGGGTCATATTTCTGCTTGAATGACTGTGTGTCAAGGTACAGTTATACAGGCTCACCTGATAAACAGTGTCCTGCTATTGTATGGAAGCTCTATCTTTTTTTTAGGGTGAACTGTGGGAAAAACTAATTACGTTTGGGATTGTGACAGCTGGGAAAATCTCACAGTTTCCTAAATTCTGTGATGATAGAGGCACACAAGATCATCACTGTAGATCACCTTTTAAAAAAAGTGGATATATTTAGGGTTTCACTTTTTTCTGTTCTTAGTTTTTCTTACCCTTTTGAATTATAGTAAATGCCTTTAGAAGATTATCACCAACTAAGGGAGTTCCTTTGATTTTTATGTAGCTTTATTGATGCTATCTGCTCTTTTATTTGAAAGTAATGATCATGTCTGTCATTCTTAGAAATGTTTGTACTCTGCACATTCTCAAGTTCTCCTGTCCTTGCTCAGTGACTAAAATAATAGTGACTACCTGTATCTATAAAAGTGTGTGCTAAGCAATTAGAATAAAGCAGCTGGATGTATTACTACATTTTAATCATTTTTATTTATCTTTTTTTTCCTTTTGAAGCTAATTCAATAGAACACTTAAAGCTCCTGGGTAGATATACTGAAGTCTTTGATCTCATTTTTTGCATTTGATGTTAGCTTGATGTGGTCTCTTACTATAAAAGACAGTTCTTGACTTTTTTTTTCTGGTTCACTTGGTTTCGGATAATTTTTTGTTCTGCAGCTGTATTTGCAAAATCCTAGTAAGAAGTTACAATTACTGTTTTTTTTAAAGAAACCTTTAAAGAATATATGGTGGTCTTTAATCAGTTGTATTATTACAAAAAATGTGCTAGACTTTTTTACAATTTTTTGATGATAATAGTGTTATTTCTTTGATAGACTGCTAGAAGGGAATAGTGTCTTGATCATATGCCAGTGTTTTCACATTGACTGCTTTCACATTGACTGCTTTTAAGACTGAAATGGGTATTGCTTTTCTTTTACTATTGATTACATGCAATGTTTCTAAATCTCTTATAAATTTATTGCCTGCAAAATATTAATCTTTTGACTGCTTTCTTTCAGAGATGTGGTACTGGGTTTTCCTCTGGGCTCTATTCTCCTCTCTCTTTGTCCATGGTGCTGTGGGAGTGTTAATGTTTGTGATGCTGCAGAGGCATAGGCAGGGGAGACTAATCTCTGTCATTGTGGTCAGCATTGGATTTCTGGGTTCTATAACAGGAGCAATGATTACCAGTAAGTCTGTTTTTTTCCTGTGTGTTTTTACTTATTTACTCTAAATTTAAATCAATATTAAAACAAATAAACCTTCTCTTAGTGGTTTGGTAATTGTTTGTTAAGGATTTTGCTTTAGTCATGTAGCAATTCTAATGAAACTGACAGCTGAGTTTCCCCTCCTATCGTGGGTAAAGATAAAAACAATTCCAGAATTGTCAGTGGACAATTGTCTTTCATCTTGTAAATTTTGGGTACCAAGCTGTTCAAATGTGTATGCTTGACAGATAATACTTTTTTGAGACCTGAAAGTGCAGTCCTGTCTTAGTGTGCTTGTGCAGACTTTTTGCCAAAAGTTTTTGATCAAGATTACCTGTTAATACCCTTAAAGACAGCCGTTTTGTTTGGAAATGAAGCTCTGATCCCATTGATTGCAGGACTGACTTCTTGCTCATTTCCTTGAGCCTGCTGGAGGTTTTTAATTTGCGTTTGGATAGGATGTTGCTCTGGTTGGATAGGAGGGAAAAGTGCCATGTAGGTACTGATTTGCAGCAAATAAACTTTTTTTTAAGTGACAATCTGAACTATGCATGCCACTCAGAGAACAGATCAAACGGTTTGGCTTATGGATTTGAAAGACCTTCCCAGTCTTGCGTGGTTATAATGATAATTTCCAATGTATTTGGTGTAGGGAGGAATTATGCCTTTGAGGGTATGGAACTGTAAATTTAGAGGCTGTCATATAGCCATAAACTGTAGGTGAGCAGTGTTGCCTTTCATTCTGTCTTTGAATTGTACAGATTATCAGAGTAGTGGTAACACTTGAGCTTCACTCAAGGGTGTTTTCTAGGAGATTATTTCTTAAAGTTCCTTATACTGAAAGTCATTCTTGCCTGTTAGCTTTCAAGATTAAATAAAAATACAAGTTTCTGAAGAAATATTTCCTTAAGGCTTTCCTCAGAGTGGTTTTAATTGCTGTATATTTCCCAGCCTTGAATTTCCATTGTTTAACAACAGTTCAGCATAATTATACTTTTTTTTCTTCTACGGTAAGGCATATATGGAACCCGTTGAGAACCTTACATTATGAGTTATGCTGACATCAAATTGTTCAATGTATAAAATGGCAGTGGCCCTGTTAGGAGGTCAGCTGTGCATGACTGTTTCTGAAGAATAAAAGATAAATGCATTGCTATATATCCAAGCTGAGACCTTTGCAGTAGTATTCTGCAGTGGGGAAGGATCAGTGTTTGTGAAATGAAATTACTTTGTCTTTTATCTATGCGTAAGAGGAGCAACACAGTTGTGTTTTTAGGCATCCAGTTTTACATGTCAAAACATTTAACAAATAAACAGCAGTATTTATGTGTAAATAATGCATTTCACCTAAGAATTTCTCCAAGATAACACTGTGGACTTTTATTACACTGTTCCCAATGGTTTTGCACAGAACATTGTAACTGGGTTAAATAAAAACGTTGGGGTATTTTTGTTTCTGGACAGCAGTAGGTTCTTTCATCCTGAAAGAAATTCTGTGAGGAGCTTCTGAAGGCCAATTATGGTAATATGATATTAAAGAGCTGGAATGTAAGTTAAGTATTTAGTCTTTTGGATAGGCCAAATCCAATACTTAAGAAATTCAAATATCAAACTGATTTCCATTTGTATTTCCAGTTCTCTGCATCATTTGTGTAGTTGAATGCAATATGGCCTGTTAGATGATGCAAGTTCAATTTTGCTCATCATAGATCTTTCAAACTTTATGGGTCTTTGAGAAAAGACGACAAACTGAGTGAATAGTGGTCAATACTGTCAAAAATAACCCCAGGAATAGATATGTTAGGCAGTTTGAGGTAACAATTTCAGATGCATTTTATCCCAAAGGGTCTGTTCTTCCTCCTCCCTCAATACATACTGTTGGTGATATTCTCATTTCCTCAATGGCAACTTATTGTAGTATATTCTGGCTCTGTACCAATTGTGCTGGGTTATGCGTTACAGGTTGTATTACACACAGTTATTCAACAAATATAAATACATAATTATCAAGCTATAACACTTTAAATGTTTTCAATATTGATGTTTTCCAAAATATCTCAATGTTTTCTTAAGCAAAACAAAAGTGTTTTTTTTAGATGGATTTTGATCACTTCAGCAGACTATTCCCATTAGTGACCAAATGAGCAAAACCAAGAAAGTTCTGTTTTTTTTTTTTTTTTTTTTTTTTTTTTTTTTTTTTTTAAATCTTGGTATTTATTTCAAAAATTGTGGTGGCTCTTCAGTTTTCTTAGAGCTTGCAAAAGCATCTTTGCGTTCTCTAGAAGCATTTAATTGTAGTTAATTGGCTTCTCAGACATTATGAACAAAAAGTTCTAAAATTATTTCAGAATTAAGTGTTGTTGTTGTTGTTTTTTCCTGAAGACCAAAACCCCAAAAGACCCCCCCCCCAAAAAAAAAAAAGCTTTATTCTAAGTGAACTTCTGAGGTATGGATTGAGTAAAATTTTTATCCATGAACACAGCTTTATACAAGACTCTCTTTTTTTTTTTTGGATGAACATTTTGGTGTCTTTATGCTCAGACGTCATTTGAAAAGAAAATGTTCTTCATCATTAGCCTGGTATTTTTGACTGGTAGCAAAGAGTACCTTTCTCAGGCACTTGTTTCAAGTCAACACAACTATTTGCTTGGTGTGTGACTTTTGCTCTTTATAAGCATGTGATAAATTCAGAATGTAAAAGACAGTGGGAGGGAGTTAGGAGCAACTAGCTTTGTTTACAATGCAGTATTTTGTTGTTGGCTTATCTTGATCATGTGATGTTATACAAATGGGAATCTGCGCACATCTACAAGAAAAATGATGTCTTAATTTGATATGACTCAAAATCTAATTATATCTGTAGAGATTTCTTCCCATACACATTCATGGATGATTCATTTGATCTTTTTCATGTTTTGTTTGATTTTTCTGAACAATTGTTATCAGATTAGTAGTTTAAATCAAATTTAAACTGACTCAGTTTGACTTGTTATTTAACTGAAATATTAAATGAAGCTGATGGGAATTTTTAGTTGTTTTGTAGACTCCAGCAATCTTATTGTTGTCTTCTCCCTCCTTATGCAAGCACAATTAAACCAAACTTTTTTTTTTTTTCTAATGTTTTTTTTTCTAATTTTTCAAATTAGCAGAAAGCAAATACGAAAGAAAAAAATATTAAATTTGAAGACATGGGGGAAAGGGAAATGGCAAGATTAACTTTCACAACATAAGCTTGATTTGAAAAAAAAAAAAAAAAAAAAGTGAATCTGATTCAATTGGGAAAATCATCCCTGAAGGCTTTTCATAAAACTAGAAAAAGTCAAGCAAGGCTAAATAGTTGCATAATGCCATGAAGTAACACAGTGTTTGGTAATATTCTAGAAATAGCTGATGCATAAGCACAGTAAATTATTTGTCATATATTTCAGCCTTGGGTTTACATCTGTAATTTGATGGTTGTTTTTCCTGTGATTCTTAGGTGCTGCAGTAGCTGGAATTTACAGAGTAGCAGGAAAGAATATGGCTCCCTTAGAAGCTCTTGTCTTTGGTGTTGGACAGACAGTACTGACGTTAATTATCTCATTTTCAAGGATTCTTGCAACGCTCTGAGGCTTATGTAAAAAGAATTTCAACTAGCCTAAAGAAATTTCTGATCTGAAGAGAAGCTTCCAGGATGTGGATTCAGCAGCTTATGAACTCGAATGCTAGTGCAAGAGAAAGGAAGCGATGTGGAACATGCACTACAAATCTGGATGTTCAGTCCAGTGAACAGACTGTCCTCTAGCGTCTGAACTCTTGTACTTCTGCATTGTGCCTTATGTGACTCAGTCATAGGCAAGGTGCAATTCCTGTGTGCAAAGTTGAGATAAAGCACCTTGAGTAGCTGCCAGTCAGGGTAATGCGTGATGATAGGATCATTGTTCTTATCAGTGTTTTAATAAAAATAAAGGGACACTCCTGAAAATTGCTTTATGTGCCAAACTTGAAGTGTAGTTCTTAACTGTTGGTTGGGTAAGCTTTTTTGAAATTGTAGATATAAAAGAACGCTGTGGTTATACACTGCGTTTGACTTCAGGGGGAATAGTAAGATAACTGATTTTTGTACTAACATAATCTCTTTGAATGCTGAATATTCTTACTCAGCATTAAAAACAACAGTTAGGTCCAATTTAAGTGATAGACAAATGTTTATGGGATTTAAGAAGTACAACTTTACCAATCCTGATGTAATTAGCATGATCTCAGAATGAATTGTCAATTTACTGAAGATCATCACATCATTTTTTCATGGTTTTGATTCTTCGGACAACCTTAGTTTAAGGAGACTGTGTGAGAAAGAAGTATAATCTGTTGTGTATGTACATATGAATCTTAAACTAATGCATTTCTTTAAATTAGTTTGTCTGAAACATACAGATGGTTACCAGCCTTTCTGAAAACCTTAGAAAAGCTACTTGCTGCAAGTAAGCTCCCTTTAAGTACTGATAGGACTATTAACTCTATACATACTCTTTAAAGAACAAATGTAATACAGACTTTGAGAGTATACCTATGATGAAAATGGAAAGGGTTTAAAAAAAGCCCAAGTCTTCTATTGAACAGAAGTGTTAAGTTTGCTTAATAAAACACTTATCTTACCTTGGAAATTTGGAAGTGGGGCAGCACTAGTGTATTTACTACCTTGTTTCTGAATACTTTGTATCCTTGGAAGGGTTAAGATACCTGGAATTTTCAAATACGTAACTTTCAGTAGAGTTTGTGCATTTCTAGTTTAAAGGGAACAACGGTGTTGTGCATGTGAGGTGTCTTAAGTGTGAATGTTTGGAGTGAATAGAAATTTTAATGTTGTTTACGAAGTGCAAAATTTAAAGGGCACGAAGTTCTGTATGAGGAATAAGACATCTTTGACATGCTTATTCAACTGAATGCTTTTCAGCAGTTGACTATTAATACTGACAAGAAGAATAAATTGCCCAAAGGTTTTGCTTTTAAGATGTCAAAAAGACGCAGTGTTGTTGAAATCACTGGCATCTGCTGTACAGCTAAAAGAATAGGGTTAAAATACAATTTACAATCCAGCTTTATTGCTTAGCACTTCAAAACAGTATAATGAATTAACCTGCTTGCTGTTATTTTCTTCCACATAAACCATTATTTTTTTTAAAGTGCTAAGGATGCTAATATTTTTTTCTTTCAAAGTATTTTAGTTTTTTTGAAAATGTACAGAGTTACAGGCTATGAAGGGAACAATGTAAAATGCAGGTTTATAAACGTTCTCAGTGTTATACTTTTAGCTTTGAATCACTTCAAAATGCTGTGGAACACCTATATTTTCCTTACTTTGATTTCAAAACTTACTTTTCATGGCTTTATTTTTTTTACTTTCTGCTGATACTTTTTGGCATAACAATCATAGCACTTTAATAGACAATTAAGTTATTGCATCTGTCAAAATGCATTTTAAACTTCTCTCCATTGTCCTATGATATGAGAACTGGTTTCACATATTTAATTCAAATGAAGTAATAAAATAATGATATTTCTCTTAATGTGCCTTGTAACACGTATTTTTAGGGGAGAAGATTTTAAAAAGTTGCTATCTCTTCATTGTTCATTTTTAGGTATTATGAATCAACTTGGTTATTTGATATGGCTCATCCAACAGACATTAAAGTGTTTGTGTTTGACAACTTAGAAATACTTGTCTGGATCAAAAACAACCCTCTCACAAAGCATTGCATTCAGTAATTTAAAATGTCTTGTGGCTTTACCTCACCCTGAATCTTGTTCCTAGTCTCCAAATTACGTTGAGCATCTTGATTCTTATTGTATGGGGGTTTTATGCTATCACTGTTCAAAGGCCTGTTTTATTTCACTGACTTAAACTCTTATCAGACCAATACTAACTTAAGAAATGTATGTAACTAATAAAATTTTATTGATGAACTTCATTCTTCATTTTAATTTTAGTGCCAATGAATTTTTTGCCATTCTAACCTTCCTCCTCTGACAAGGAGGTATCTTTGCAGATGTTGAATAACCTTCCTCCAAATAATTTTTATTGCATATATCACTGTAATTGCTTTTAAAGTGGTTAGGGGCTTATTTGTCTCTGCTTTATATGACATTGTCTAGCAACAATGAACAGGCAGTTAATGTAGTACCTAGCTGATGTTACATACGAAGATTTTAACTGTCTTGTGAGGGATAAATGAGGATGACCACTTTGTCTATGAAATGTTCCTTGATCATGGCATGAATTTAATGAATAATAATTCCAGTAGAGAAAAAAAATGCAAGTGGCCTTACATCTCTGACACTTGGAGGCTTCATTCCACATCCTTAGGAACAGCATTGTTAAACTTGTAAGAGGTGCTCTATTCAAAGCACAGTGTGTGTATATATGCTATGTATATAAATACATGTATGAATTATGTTTTGGAGGTGTATTCTGTACTTTACAGAAAGTAACAATTGAAATAATTTGCCCAATAAAAAAAAAAAAAAAAAAAAAAAAAACTTAGGATAACCTAGTTTTTTTTTTCATCATTACTAGGCTACAGAAATATCTTGTGTGTGAATAGCATGGATGGTACTCTGCTTTGCTTTGGACTATAAAGCAGTGTGCAGATGTCTACCCAGAATCTTTTAGAGCTATCTTTAAATAGCTCTACATGTTTCTGCATTGTATCACTAAGCACATTCTGTGCCTTGTTAATAATTAATTTACAGTAGAGAACAAATACATCAACACAGCTTTAATCTTTGGAGGAGGCAGGAATACTGAATATACTGTTTAATGTGAAGATGTTTCTGTTGCTTTGTTAGAAGCTGCTAAAGATTTATGCATTCCACACAATTCTGACTTACTGATACAACCAAAAATCTTGTTTTCAGAAAATTTTCCAAATAGTTGTTTTTTTTTATTATTATTTATGGGTAGTTACAAGTTTATGAAAGTAATCTGTGTACTATAACTAATGGTGTAATTTGAGGTTTGCTATTCCGTTTCTTAAATAAACCAATAATTTAACCATTTATGAATAAGCAATGTGGACCAAAGACAGGACTCCTGATTTTGTTACTTGTAGCTTTCTCTTTTTAAAGTGCAATGTTTTTACTATTCTGAAGAAAGTAATACTGAAGAAGGAATACCAATACTTATTTTGGTTACAGTTTATTTGAATTGTGTTGGGGGATACTATATGTAATGCCATTGGAGAGGAAGCTGGAGTCAAAGCTCTAATACCTGTAAGAATTGATTTCATTGTTTTCTGTTTTATGTATTTCATTTACTAAGCAGATACTAATAATGCTTATCTTTCATTGTCTTACTGAGTCGCATGGTTTTGTATATGGTCATTCATAATCACACGTCTAATTCCATGGAATAAATTAATTTTCTTCTTCAGACACAACAGCATTCCTAGATGTAACTGAGTGTGGATGAATCAGTTTAGACCAAAAAGAAGTATGAATCTTAACAAGGTTCTAGAAGAACAATTGTGAACCTGATGAGATTATTTTTAGTTACTTTTCTCTTTCTGGAAATATACCTTTTCATTGTTTGTATATCAGCTATGGGAAAAATGCAGAGACTGGTCAATAGAATGAAAATTGCAACCTTATCTCATACCAAGCAATTTGAGATACAAACAAAATTGAGAAATTTATTTTAAATTATAATGGAATGCTACATATTTATGAGAAATAAATGCAACTATGAGGAATGAATTGTTTCCTAGAGACTAAGCACTTTCCCATGTTTTTCTGCACCCCTTATTACAAGTGAGAACCATTAAATTGACTAGTTTTTATTTTTTACAGAAATGGTTTGGTTGATTTTTACTTCTTTCCTGATTTGTGCCTGTGGTACCACAAGCATGAGAAACAGTATAATAGGCTATTTCTAGTAATTTGGTGGTTTGAGAGTTTTACATACAGTGCATGCTTGTGTCCATGGAAATTTTAAAAATTCACTGAAATAATATAAGACTCCAGGTAAACTTTTTTTATTTCTATCCTCTTGTCAGAGGGGCTGGGAAGCAGTTTGGGATGTTCCTCACATAAACTTGTTATTCAGCATGCTAGCGAACATGCAGAGTTCACGGTTATGTATTTGCTGAGTCTTGGGTGACTAATAGCTTTGAGTAAAAGAATGGAAGTCCTATGGGTACTGGAATAAAAATAACACCTGAGCCAGTAGCCCCACTCTACCCTAGCCAGTCACTAGTTGCCTGTGCAAAACAGAAGCTAATTGAATTGGCAGGAGAGAGATTGGGTAAGAAATCCACTTCTGAGCAATTGAGGGCATGGTGAACTTCTATCTTTGGAGCAATGAGAACTACTATAGCTGGTAGTCATAAATTGGGAAAACATGCAAAAGATGCTCACTTTGTCTATGTTCGTTCCTTCGGTGTTTAATGTGTCTTAGTATGTTAGCAGCTGAAAAGAAATAGCATGTTCCACCAGCTTTCACGAGAGGTCAGAGTCCGATATGTCTGAAAATAACAGCTAACATGAAACGTTCTCGGTTATTCCATGAAGCCAGTATGATAGAAATTTTCATATCAGCTTGCCAGCTACTACTGTGAAGTGTCTTTTATTTGTGTAACTCATAGCTCTGGCAGATGAAATTAATGATGAGGCACTTAAGTAGGTGAAGTAAATCTTGGCTCATTCTCATAACTTTTCTCATAACTGATTGTGTTACCTAGAAGAAACAAACATTTTAAGTTTATTCAGTTTATTAAGATGTTCTTCATTTCAGATAAAGTAAATCAACTCATCAATCCAGTTTTATCAAAATCCATTTTCTTTACTGCTGGTCATGGTTTAGCTTTATGTTTTAAAGCTAATCTATCAAATCCTGCTGTCTGCACCATTAAATCTCCTGACTTAAAAGTTCATGTTGCCAAAATAAACAGTCATAGGTAGAAGATGGTGTAAGCTGTTTGTGCCAGCAATATTTGTCAAAAATTGCTGACTTTGCTAGCATGTATACCATATTATAAGGTATGCTGCTGAGATCAGCAATTGGAAAAAATCAAACTTTAAATTCAAAATCAAACCAAAAATTTGAAAAATTCAATTTGAAAAATACAACACATGCAAAAGGCTAGAACATAACTTTATTTGAACTGTCACCAGAATTTAACATATATATGCATAAATACATATAGGCAGAATACCTCTTGAATGTTTCTTTTTTTTAATATCTAGACTGGAAGCAGCCCAAAATGGAAATGGCTGTTTAAATCCTCAGCTGTTGTTTCAGAAAGATAGTGTTCTTTGTGTACAGGTGAATTTAACACAGCTGAAAAAATGCATTGGATTAAAAGTCAATTTTTGTAGCCTATAAGTTCAGTGAGAAGTATTGTACTCACAGCAAGGAAGTCTTCGGCTAGGTGACACTTTGTGTACTTAACTGTACGTACTTTGATTAAAAAAAAAAAAAAGTTTGTCATAGAAGGTAGACTTTAATCTGAGTACATACCATTTGATAAGTGAAAGTAAGAAAGATTGTGTGCTGATACCAAGCTGTTTCCTCTGACTTGTGCCCGGAGTTACACTTGAAAACAGTTTGTGCATTAAGTTTAAATGTAATGACCAAGATGTCTTGTTAGCGTAGCAGACACATAACCACAACGTGATTATATGAAGGTGCTTTATTCAGCGCTGGAAACCAGGGGCAGGCGCCCAAATCTGGCTTCGAGTCCTGTTACATCCCAATCGCTATTTATATCCTACAGATTACATATTCATTAGTATTCATTAATATTTACATCAGCCTCGCTTCGTATGCTAATTATCTCTCCTCCCATTCACACATGCGTGGTGCTCTCTGGTGGTCGTCCCGGGGTCGTCCAGATGAAGTAAGGAGTCATCCTCAGGGTTAAACTTTTCACCTCTTCTCCTTGGCACATGCTCCTTTTCAGTTCTTGACTTTAATTAGTTCTTGGCTTCAGTCCTAACCCACCTTATCCATCTTATCTTCCTAACAAGGCTCAAGTTGCTCCTGTTCTATCTCTCAAGGCCCGTCTTGTCTCTGCTCCATCCTTCTATCATTTATTTATGCTTTCCTTTATTATATACACGATAATATTTGGCTATGAATCTCCCATCCCATTACCAAGAATTGTTTCTTAACCCTAACAGTCTCAAGTCTGCAGTGATGTACAATTTTACTCTGAAGTCTAGTAAATGTAGAGAAGCTTTTTCTTTCAGGAACACGCTTTTTCTCCCATGCTTCTGGTTGTTCATTGTAGCTTTAAAAAGCTATTTTAGGCTTTAAAAGGCTTTAAAAAGCTACTTCATGAAGTTACTTCATGAATACTGCTAAGATTTATTAGTGGTTAAAAGGAATGGATAATATGTCCTTTTGTGTTTCTTTTCTTGTGAATTGGAAAGGAAGTGTTAAGGCAAAGTGAAGAAGGGAAATTTTGAAAGAAGAAATGGTTGGTCATTTTAAAAATGACAGTTCTTTTAATTTGAAATCTAACTTAAGTTACTTAATATCACCATTGTACAATCTGTTTCCAGATTATCCATGATTATAACGTATACTGTTGAAGCTATCAGAGCTAAAAATCTCAAGTCTTTTAAAATAACTTGATAACTTGGCTGAAGGTTTCTACTCATTTAAAGTGTGCTAAATTTATATAGATAATGCAGTTTCAAAAGTTCTTAATATTTTTATTGTTTTCAGAGGATAACCAGGTATTTATGTAACTAAACCTTTGACTGTGATAATATATAGAAAAAACAAATAATTCTTTAGAAACATTTACAGAATCCACTTAAGATAGTTAGCCTTTTTCTAACTGTAAAATAGATAAAGTATTTGACACCTCTACTAAGGACTGCAACAGTTGTACTGTTTTACAAATACAGCCACTGTTATGACCATCCCAATTTGGCTGAGCAAATAAAGAGTGGTCAGAAATGTGAGTGAAAATCTTTAAAAATGAAGAAGGCAAAATTAGTATCAGTTTAGCCATGGGAAAAAAAAACTGTACCCTGACATACACTGCACACACACAATGCACACGCACACTGCACACGCACCATAAAGGCTAGTTAGAACAGAATCTGAGCACCTGCTTCTGTGACTATAATAAGGATTTCTTTATGCAAGTGGATATGCATAATTTAGAAGCAGTTACAAAAAAAAAAAAAAAAAGGCAGATTGATTTTTCTGTATTTCATCAGATTGTCAGCTAGCAATTTAATACTATTTGGGAAAAAATATACTGAGTCAACATGATGCAAGTGTTTTTGACTAGTTTATTTTGTTGACCTGATGAAGCATAAACATGCTGTTTGTTCCTGTTTCTGTCACATGCATTTCGTTTTTAAGGAAGCTTAATTCACTATAAACGTATTAATTACTACTTTTTGGAGATGCCATTTTGACAAGTTATAATGTAAACTTTGTAATGCCTGTCTTAAATAAGATATGGTTTTATTTGCTTTATATTAAGTCAGTCAGAGAATGTTTGCTGGTAAATATTTTTTTCCATGCAGGCTGAAATTACTGCTTTTACAGACTGCATTACAACAGCTAATTTCTTGGGAAGAGCTTAGGGGGCTAAAGAGAGTATTAAAAGGTTGCTATAGCTTAAGGTAGTGTTTCTTTTTGTTGTTGTTTTTATTTGCAAGATAATGTTGCTTTCAAGACAAGCCTTTCTTGTAGAGGGTGGAGGCACAGGAATGGAAATTGGTTTGGAGGAGAAGACTCAAAATACCTGAGTTCTTCTGATTATAAACTTGAGGGCCTTGTATATAGTATGACACAATATTATGCAAAAGCATAAACTTCCACGGTAACTGCTAGAAGAAAGTAGCTACTTTAATTTTGTACCCTGCGTGGGCTAACTGCCTTTGCAGAGCAGCTGGGTACTTTTTAGGTGGTTCTTCTGATTGCAGGGATGCCTCACAGTGTTTCACACAGTGCTGCAGTGTTTCCTGGCTGCCTGCCCCATACCGCTGTGGGATGCCTCTGGGGAAAAACTGAGCCACGTCCATGTCAGGAACTGGGAGAACCACGAGTGCCAGAGCTGCTCCAAGGTAAGACACCCCTGCTCCCAAACTGGGGCCCTCTCTCTGGGAATAATGATACCCAGGTGCGGTTTCCAATGTGCCAAGGTAGCTTATTCAGAACCAGTTAGGTAGGACACAATTTCCTTTCTGAAAAATTAAATGGGTGATTTTTAAGAGGTATCTTCTCCTGAAGAACAGGCTTTCTTGCTTTATGGGAAGTTTTGTTCTGGGGCGGTGGTGTTAAGCCATTACTCTTTGCTCTGCTTCTCAAAAAAAGGTTTTGGAATCAAATTTAATTTTTGACACGAGAAATAATTTCACTTTTTCAGTACCAGAATTAATTAGCCTGCCAAGGTAGGTGGATGTTACCAGAGTAAGACTGCACATTCATGTTTTGTATAATATATCATATATGTAGATGTAAATATAATATGGAATTTTGTGTGTGTATATATACATATTTGTCCGTGTTTACCTGAACTCTCACAGTGGCTATAAATGCTTTGTGTAAATTGTGATTTTTACCCTTCTCTTTAAGAATAATACCTGTTATTTCTTTTTGTAAGTATTCCTAGTAAGTTTGGGCACAGAAGTGTAGTGTGAGTACAGCCTATGTTCAACTGTAAAATAGGATACATATTTCAATTATTTAGAGGATTTTTTGAAATAGGTTCCATTTGTCCAAATGAATTATGGCATGTATCAGCCCAACTGTGTTGACAGGTTATAGAACAACACTGATTACTAACATTCCAGAAGTGATAAACATTGGCAGTAGCCTTTTTTTTATAACTTGTTAAAAGCTAAATGAAACTGTTGTTGTAGAATACAGCTTAAGATCTTATCAGTAGAAGGGGAGCCCGAGTAATCATTTGTCTGTGAATACAGCTTCATATTTAACAAGTAGTGTATTTCAACACAAGCATTCCAAAAATAAAGCTATCCCTTTGCACAGTGCCTAACTATCAGGTGAAAAGCCCCTGGTCCTGTTTAAAAAAAAAAAAAAAAAAGCCATGAAGAAATGAATCTTTCTGCCTGTACTATTTGTTCTTTCCTCAGTGCTTTCACAGCTGAAGGTAACACATGCTTTTGTGTTTCAAAAGTTGTGTAGTCCCTGCTTTTAGTCAATTCCTAGTACCCTTCCACATCATAGGAATTAAATCTTTTTGTCCACATACTACTCAGCATAAACCATTGCCTAGTTTTTGAAGAGCCATCACCTGGGAGAGGTCTTCAGCCCTGTTCCTGGGGCTGGATAGCCTCAAGCTTTACTCACAGACTGTTTCCCTGTTGTACGCTTAGCTTGCACACTAAGCACAATAACACTTGCACACTGTTGTAAGACAACAGAAAACAGTTACATGGAGATGAGATGGATGGGAAGTACAAGGTACAGATAGCATTGGTTGGCATGCCAAAATTATAGGATTAAAATATTTATTTTACACCATGATTAATCCTGTTACCACAAAGCTAAGTAACTTGATTGATTAGGGGTAAAGCAGAATGGTGTTTGAGAATGTCTGCTGGACAGTGACATGACAGACCTGCTGTATGTGGGTGAAAATACCTTGATAAGGTAAAGATGGCTTGAGTGGCACAAGCTATATACCTTGGAAAGAAAAACATTGGACCTAGATGTGGAGAAAAAGGAAAACAGATGGGATGGCCAAGTCTAGGATATGCTTGGTTAGAAAGAATAGAAATAGAAACCTTTGTAATGTGTGAAAAGGAGCCAGGACTGGGGAAAAAAAGTGCAAAAAGAAAAGAGGATATATGGCAAAAGCCTAAGCTGAAAGGCAGGTTTTCTAATTGTTTTTCCCTTCTGCAAGATAAGTTTATCATTCTACACATAAATTGTAGGTATCTTTCAAATTCAAAGAAATTTACTGAATCACAGAATTGTCCAGGTTGGAAGAGACCTCCAAGATCACAGAGTCCAACCTCTGACATAACACTAACAAGTCCTCCACTAAAACATATCACTAAGCTCTACATCTAAATATATTTTAAAGACCTCCAGGGATGGTGACTCAACCACTTCCCTGGGCAGCCTATTCCAGTGACTAACAACCCGTTCAGTAAAGAAGTTCTTCCTAATATCCAACCTAAACTTCCCCTGGTGCAACTTTAGCCCATTCCCCCTTGTCCTGTCACCAGGCACGTGGGAGATTAGACCAATCCTCACCTCTCTACAGCCTCCTTTAAGGTACCTGTAGAGTGCAATAAGGTCACCCCTGAGCCTCCTCTTCTCCAGGCAGATCAATCCCAGCTCCTCATAAGACTTGCTCTCCAGACCCCTCACCAGCTTCGTAGCCCTTCTCTGGACTCTCTTGAGCACCTCATGTCCTTCTTGTAGGGAGGGGTCCAAAACTGAACACAGTACTCGAGGTGTGGCCTCACCAGAGCTGAGTACAGGGGGACAATCACTTCCCTGGACCTGCTGGCCACAGTTTCTGACACAAGCAAGGATGCTGTTGGCCTTCTTGGCTACGTGAGCACACTGCTGGCTCATATTCAGCTGACTATCAACCAATGCTCCCAGGTCCTTCTCTGCCAGGCAGCTTTCTAACCACACATCTCCCAGCCTGTAGTGCTGCTTGGGGTTGTTGTGCCCCAGGTGCAGGACCCGGCACTTGGCCTTGTTGAACTTCATACCGTTGGCCTCGGCCCATCGGTCCAGCCTATCCAGAGCCTCCTGCAGAGCCTTCCTACCCTCGAGCAGATTGACACACGCACCTAACTTGGTGTCGTCTGCAAGCTTTCTGAGGGTGCACTCGATCCCCTCATCCAGATGGCCCTGCCAGCTCCTGGGCTAGTATCTGTTTTCCCCTTGGAGCCAGCTGGGACCTGTTTGCAGCCATCAGGCTGGGTACCAAGCAAAGCGCCCCATGGTCAAAAAATAAAAAAAATCCTGTGTTGGCACCAGCCTGGGAGCCACGTGTTTATCAGGTGGGCTTTCCGTGTCCTCTCTGTACCCCTCCCTGCCATTGAAGGGATGGAGGAAAACACCACCTGTACTCCTGCTCCATCCACTAACCATCCCAGCCCCCTAAAGTACCGTTTGATAGCCTTCAGGCTTCTCTCTTCAAGTATCATCTCTGCCAGCCTGGACTATCAATAGTGGATAGCAGTCAGAGGGGCGAACCAGGTTAGGAAGCTTTCTGGCAAAATCACTGACCCTGGCCCCAGGGAGTCAGCAGACTTCCCTACAGGTAGGGTCAGGTCAACAAATAGGGCCCTCTGTTCCCGAGAAGGGAGTCACCTACAACGATCACCCTTCTCTCTTTCTTAGTGGAGGCAGTCTTGAGGTGTGGAGTCGACTTCCTCGCCCTAGGCATCCTCCTGGGTAGACTTTCTACCACATCCTCACCGACGAGTCTCAAGCTCCAGGGCCTCAAACCTGTTGTATAAGGGCACCTGGGAAGGTGGGGCCGGTAGGGGGGGTGAGGGGGGCGTTGCCTGCAACATCGAGCAGGGACCTGTCTCCATTCCTCCTTAACTCCTAGGTCCCCTCCCTCTGTCCAACAGCAACCAGGCAGGGGGTCCACCCCATCTGGGGAGTCTCACCCCGGTGCCTCTCCTTCAGGCCTTGCAGGGAGTTGCTCCACCAGTCTATATCCCACACACTCCCTGATGGCCCTCAACCTCTCCACCTCCTCCTTGAGCTCTGCCACCAGGCAGACCAAGTCATCCACCTGCTCGCACCTCACACACACAGTATCTCTGCCTCCCTCAGATGGCAACAACAGGCTCTGGCGCTCCCTGCATCCAGAGACCTGCACTGCTGCATTTTTGAGCAGGCAGTCAGTCTGGGTGGCCACAGACTTTCTAAAGACAGCTCTCTGCCTAGCGTGGACCATCACAGCCTAGCTAGTGGTAGACAGCCCTTATGTGAGTTGTTCTTACGGGCGGGGGGGAACGCTCCGCCCCGCCTGAGCGAGCTGCCGCGCCAGCTGCCGCGCCCCGCCCTGCTCGCCGCGCTCCCTAGCGGCCGCCGTTGAACGTCAGGGGAGGGGGCGCTGCTGGCTCCGCCCACGCTACGTCAGCCTCCCTCGCGGGGGCTGCCGGGTCCCGCCGGGTCCCGCCGGGTCCCTCCGCTGCCTCGAGTGGCCGCGGTACCGATAAGAAGGCCCTGCCTGTCCCGATCCCCCGCTCCGCTGCAGAACGCGTCTGCCCCGGAGCCGATCGCCTCGGCAAGTGGCCAATTTAAATTCAAGGAAAGATTTTTTACCTTGTTTTTAAAGCAGAGGTAATAAATATTAAGTACCTCGCTGCACCAGATCATATGCTCTGAATTTTTTTCCTACTTCTAAAGGAAGACATAGTCCTTAAATTAGGGGGTTATTACTGTAAAAGGATTGGATGGCTTGTTTCTCCAAGTCAGAAACTTATTCAAGTACACTTTTTGCAAAGCAAAAGTTCTGTCACTAGATGGTGATCTTGGTCTGTGCATGCTCTCTTCTTACTGCCTTCTTTCCCATTTTACTCCGATACTGCACTTCCAGATAATGACCAAAGCAATAATCCTCATCATCTGTTCTGTTTTAATGCTGTTTCTGAATATTACGTTTATAAAGGCAAGAAGTCTTAGTACTTGAAGCCTAATGGTGAAGGATAACAATGCCTGCATCTTTTTCCTCTCAATATTTATCTTTCTTTACCATGTCCAGTACTCAAAGCATTATTTAATATTCATGGTTGGTACAGTGCTTATGATTTAGCATTGTACTGCATAACACAAATGCTTTCAAAATAAAAGGTGCAGACCAGATGCACCTTTTATTTTGATGCAGACCAGAGCACTTACATGAATATTAAATCACTTCTTATATGACTAGCAGAAGAAATTGATTTTTTTTATATAAAGGAATGGTGTAGTAGTATGTTGGTTTTAGAATACTTACATTCTTTCATTCTTCCTCCGGAAGTTCAAGAGTTCTATCTCAAATAGAAGACACTTGACAAAGAAACACTTTAGTACCAAGACAGGGTCTGCATTTTAATCTTTGCAAAGGACTAACCTTGTGTTTGTCAGGGTAGTTTCTTCACTGACAGAGAAGATCCAGATCAACTAATGGTCCTGACTGACTGACCTGCCTTATGAAGATCAGCCTTGAAAGCAACCAGATCAGTCAAAATAACATTGGAGTCAAAGGTGAGAGAAACCTATTAATTCCCCTTGGAATGTTTGCAGGATCTATTTTGCAGGTTGACTGTTTTTGCAGGATGTTATCTCCCGTGGGGAAGCTTCCAGGAAACTATCCTGCAGTGAACTTCAACTACATCAGTTATTACAGTGAAAGAGGAAAGTGCCTGAAATTCCTAGTGCAAGCATTTATAAAACACTTTCACTTATGTGCCTAAGCAAGCACATAAATAAGTATCATTATGCCCAGAGCTGAGCTGCTCATTTTCATATTTAAGACTTCACTTCAAACCTGACTCTACCTCCCAGAAGTCCTCTTAGGGTAAAGCAAACATTTATTAAGTTGCATGATGGGCTGTTGTTTCTGCTGTCAAATCAAGCCCAACAGCTTGAGCTTCCTTTCAGCTTGCTGAGTTTGGCCAAACGTATCCTCATGAGGCAATCAGTGTCTCTGCCCCTGCTCCATTAGCCTGACTCTGTTCATTTGTTTTTTTCTTCAAGCCTCTGCTCATTCATTTTCACTTCAAGCCCCCGCTCTTCAAGCCCCTGTTCAGGTGCCATTTGTGGCATAATGACCACATGGACACCAGGGTTTCTTTAGGGATCTGTAACTTCAGTAACTTCTATTGAGGACGGGCTTCCTTTTTAATACCATTAGCTCTACAGGCGGTACTTTCCCACTAGCTATTCATTGGTTAACGACTTTGGCAACAGCAAACGTTTAGCCACTTCCAGGTCTTAACGGTTGGAGAACAGGCAGTTCGAGACAGCAAGGTGTCTTGTCAATCATCCTTCTTTGTTCCTTCTAGCTTGTTTACATTCCTCATGGCTTCATCGTCAGGAATCCGATGTTATCACCAACTACGGGGCTAGTTGACCACCATGGCGATACTCCCACATCTATGCTTGTTTAAGATAAAAAAGGAATTTTAGATGCCAACCACAATTCTCCAGAATATTCCTTATTTTCATTTGGAAACATCAGATGCCAACCAACACCATCATAGACAGGGACACTGATCACAAACTATCCAAGACCTTGTGCTGTTGCCATTAATACTGCATGTACAATATACTTTGAAATGCAGTTTTGTATGTATGAAGAGCCACCAATAGGTGACATGCATAAAAGGAGACTGTAATAATATAAGAATTTATTATAATTATAATTCATAGAAATATATAGACTTACAATAGTTGTTATAATAAGAATTATAATTGTTAAATATTAGATTTTATTATAACCTTCCGAAGCCTCAGTCAAAATATGAGGTTATCTGGCCTACTGTACATTCCTCCTTTGTTGTACAGTCCTAACAGCCAACATCACTGTCACCTTGCATCAACAGTGAGCAGAATGACTTGCTTTACAAAGATAAAAAGAAACGACCACCACAACACCTTGAAATTTCATTTTCAGTTCCTCTTTTCATCGATTTAGAAGTGCAGGAAACAACTTTTATGTTGTCCTACTGAGATAAGTAACTAACCAGTTCCTCTTTACACCTAAGGGTGTTTTAAAATAACTTGCCTAGCTTTTGCATTTGTCAACTTCCAACAACTATTCTCGGATTAAGAATTCAAAAGCAAGTAAATCATTTTCATCAAACCCACATTACTCCCTCTAACTAACCTGACCTTTAGGAACAAATTTGCTTAAAAAAAAAGCAAGATACATGCAAATACAGCTGAGCCTGATGATTTTCAGGCCTCAAACTTAGAGGTGCTATGTGCAAACAATGCTAAATATGCAGCATTGTCAAATCTAAGGAGTAAAAATAAGCATTTCATGAACACACTGCCTTTGCAAGGTGTGCAGACCAGTGACAGTTACACACAGCAACAAACGAAAAAAAAAAGGATTAAGACGAATGCGATTGCCCTTGGTAATAAAGCTACATTGTCTATCGTTATTGGCTGACCAACAGCAGAAAAATTTACAAATTACTCCCCCACATGTCCACTGTACATACTGTTTTCCTGTATGTCAGCCAAAAGCGCACCAGGAAAAAAAAGCCAAACATGAGTCATCACTGGGTAGCTATAAAAATACCGTATAACTTCTCGTCTATGAAAAAGTCACCTAAAGGCGATAGAAAAGCTTGAAATTTACAGCTGGAACCCGACGAAGCAATTCAGTCATTAAACAGAGAGAAATATGAACACAGTGAAACAGCACTCTTTAAGACCTGCAGGAAATACTAGCAATCCCAGGAAACATTACACCAAGTGCAGAGAGCAGGGCATGGGAAGGGAATGGTAGTAAAAAAAAAAAAAAAAAAGTAAGAATTACTAGCTATGTTATTTCAGGCTAAGAAAATAGTTGCGGTGGGTCCCCCAAGATGTTATGCGCTGCAATGTTTCGGCAATGATAAATGGAACACAAAGCGAGAAGTATTAACCAAAGCCTGTCAGAATTTCCGAGTCTCTGGGGGAGGAAGGGCAGGAGCCTGAGCCAGACACCGGTCTGTCCGTGTGCCGGTGCGTGGCTAAGAAGCACGCCGGGGCCCTCCCCGCCCCCGCACCTTGAAGTTGCTGGAGTTGACCCATGCCGCCAGCTCATCGATCACTTTGTCGAGCCGCTGCGGGTCCTGCTCCACGTCCGGGGACGCCGCGGGGTCGCGCACGTACTCCAGCAGCTCCTGCCCGACCTGCAGCCTGCGGCCCACGTCCTTCTGCTGCACCTGCTGACAGAAATGATCCATCCCGGGCGGCTCCGGGCCGGCGGGGCTCCAGCTCCTCAGCGCCGCGGGGCCCGGCCCAGCCTCCCCCGCGCCACGCCGCGGCGGGGCCGGCCCGCAACTCGCATCCCCTCGGATCCCGGCAGCCTCGTCAGCCCCCGGTCCTCACCGCGGGGGACCTCCGTGCCAACGGCCGTCCCCCTCTTCCCACAGGCCGGGCCGGGCCGGGCCGGGCCGGGCCCCGCGGATCCGTCTCCGCCGTCCCAGGCAAGTTGCAGCCCTGCCGCTGGCCGGCGCCGAACTGATGGGGCGGGACCTGACACTGGGCGGGGGCTCCTCCTAGCCGCGCCCCTTAAATAGATCCGCCCTCTCCCGCCCCGCCCACCGCCTCCACGCGGGTTGTGGCCCGCCGGAGGAGGTGCATGCGCAGCTCGCCCGCCCCTGTGTCCCCGAGGTGCTGAGGGTAGGATCCCGAGGCTCTGAGGGGTTTTGGCGGCCGCAGGGGGGGCGTGGGGCTCAGGGAGGGTGCGCGGAGGCCGCCTGGGGGTTGGTTGCCCGAAACTCCGTAGTGGCTGGAATTGCTGTTTAAGTACCGGTTTTAAGTCACAGACTCACAGAATCATAAAGCTTGCAGAAGACCCCCAAGATTGCCTAGTCCAACCATCACCCTCTCACCACTGTCATGCACTAAATCAGGTCCCTAAGCACTACATCCAACCTTTCCTTGAACATCCCCAGGGATGGTGATGCCACCACATCCCTGGGCAACCCGTTTGAATGCCTGACTACCCTTCTTGAGAAGAAATGTTTCCTGATTTCCGACCTAAACCTCCCCTGGCGCAACTTGAGGCCGTTCCCTCTAGTCCTATCAGTAGTTATCTGCAAAGAGAGGCTGACCGCCAGTTCCCCACACGTTCCTTTCAGGTGGCTGTAGAGAGCAATAAGGTCTCCCCTGAGCCTCCTTTTCTCCAGACTGAACAACCCCAGTTCCCTCAGCTGCTCCTCACAGGAGTTGTGTTCCAGGCCCTTCTCCAGTCTTGTAGCCCTTTGCTGGACACACTCCAGGGCCTCCATGTCCTTGTAGTGAGGGGCCCGAAGCTGAACACAGTACTCAAGGAGCAGCCTCACCAGAGCAGAGTACAGGGTTTAGATCCCACCAGTATTGCTCTGCTTGGGCCCAGTCTTTTCCCTATGTCAGCACCTGCCCTTACAGGCAGGATTAATTAACAGGTTGAATTAACGAGCTGAGTGACCATTGGTGCCAGCAAGCTGGGCTGGCCCACAAGTCCTGAGGGCAGAAGCAAAGTACTCAGGAGGTGGGAAGTGGAGCAACTCCTTTCAGTGGCAGAAAAGAGTGATGTCCATCTGCTATCCCTCCAGCCCTTGTAGACCTCACGCTAAAATGCAAGCTGCTGTTCATACAGGCCATCCTTTTCTTTCCGTGCTGTCACATATAAGGTCCTTCCCTTGTTCTTACACCCCAGTTGATGTTTATTTGGCCTTATGTAAACA
This sequence comes from Oxyura jamaicensis, assembly GCF_011077185.1. NCBI lineage: Eukaryota > Metazoa > Chordata > Aves > Anseriformes > Anatidae > Oxyura > Oxyura jamaicensis. The sequence continues at coordinate 67,437,177 of NC_048894.1, read as the reverse complement.
AGGACAGGGAGGTAATATTTTCCTTTTTCAGTGATTGTCGTTGTGTCATGAAAGCCCAACTTAGTTTTGAGACAGCACAGTCTGGCCGTCTAGCTTGCCTCGTTAGTGCGAATACTGGGGATGGGTGAGACTGCAGGAAAACGAGGTACTCCCTTCATTTGGCTGCAGGATTTAGACAGGTATAAAACAAGTTTATAGCAACCACACCTCCAAGTTGAGGAGACACATTTCCAAGCTGCAGTTTCACAGCAGATTAAACCAAGCTAAATTGGTGCTACAGTGGTCCCACTTGCTTGCTTCTCACAAATCCCATTTTCAGGAATTTTGCACATCTGTCCAGTCCCATGTGTGACATCTGCATGACCTCAAACAATAGAGATCAGCATCCACAAGCATAGCAGAAGGTGAGACTACAAGCAGCCCTTTGCTGATTTTGGTGTGACCTAGCAAATTTGGGATCCCTTCCCTGATTGGTCCCTAGGGATTGAAATAATAAAGACAAAGGCATTGAAATAGTAGATACATTTAAAACAGAAATGTATGTGTTATACTTGGAGCCTATTATAGTTTCACCAAAAGCTTATCAGTTCCTCAACTTGTTTTCACAGCTGGATTTCCCCTTGCACATATAAAGAACTATAATTTTGGATGCAGCTAAATAGTTCTTGTCTTATGTTTGCAATACCATTTTTTAAGAAAGGCTGTGAATTTTTTGCATATATTTATGAATTCATTTTATTGAAAATGTGACCCATGAAACTGATAGAAATATAAAAACAAACAGCAAAAAATAAATGTCTATATTGTCATATTTTTTTCAGTGCATTAGAAATCTGATTCTGCGGTATTGTCAGTTTAAAGAGTAACTTTCTTGCTGTGAGTTTCAAAAGTAACTGCCAATCTAATAAGATTAGCTAAACAGAAAATAAGTAAATAGGTTGTACTGGCCTCTTAGAATATCAAGAGCTGTAAACAGTTTCAATCCACCAGATGAACTTTGCAGAAAAACAGCAAAAACAACAAAATGTCGTGTCCACCCCCCAAAAAAACAAAAACAAAACAAACAAAAAACAACAACAAAACAAACAAACAAAAAAACTTTTGTTGTAGTGCAAGTTAATGTTGGTCTCCTAAGATAGAAAATCCTGAGCAAAAAAAAAGTGGTGGAAAGCTCACGGCAGTAGCTTCTCTGAATTTCACTTGATTCAAAGCAAATAAACTGATTAGATAATCTAATCTGTGAATAGCACTGAAGCTGAGGGGAAGGGTTAAGTATAATAAGGTACCCACTTGGAATGTTGAAACTATTTTGTCAGCCCAAAGATGACATTGCACAGCTATGTTAAGTGTAAAAAGGGATATGTGGCTTTTGTTTTTTTTTTCCATTTCATGTCACAATAACTTTTTCAGAAAATACAGGAGGAAATAATTTTTACAGCATTTCTGTAAAATCAGAAGATTAAACTACTGTATTGCATCCTGACAGCACTCATGTCTTTATATGCTGAGTGGACATCGGTATAACACTAGAAAAATGGTAGACATTTTACTGCTGAGTTGTTCTGGTACAATCATGACATTTTCCTTTCAAACTCAACCACTGAACAGAGTTTTTAGGTTTTTTTCGGAAACAAAAAATGTTGGCGATTTCTTTCTTTGCAAACCAACAGTATTTTCATATTGCAAATAGAGCTGCTGGATACGCATTTGTTTTTTTGGCAAGGCACGAGTAGCACTCTAACTCTGCATCTAGAACAGACCCCCAAGTTGGACAAAAGACATGGTTTTGTTGTTCAATGTTCTCACAAAGTCCTAGTGGGCTTTATACCCAGGGATGTGGGCTAGCCTCCAAGAAGAAGACATTTTTTTCATTCAAGCCAAAGATTTTTTAAAACCTCTTATTTGCAGTTAAGGGGATTGCTTTATTTTTGATATGCAAGCATGTAAGGGTAAATCCACTACTCTGGTGTATTTGTAACAATGCATAATATTTTGTAGAGTAATAAACCCCTGTAATTGAATGTAGAATAAAAATTTCCTTCAGTCTTCTGAGTATGACTGGCTAGCAACATGAGCAATTACACCAGGAGCTGAGGTAAATGACACCAATTCACTGAGGCACATTTCCAACCTGAATTGCATACCAAACATGTTTTATGCCCCCACCCCATACAAGCAAGCTGCACAGTTATTGCATGTAATGTTCTGTTCTGAAAAGGGCAAGAATTATTCTGAGAAATAGGCTGGGGAGGAAGAACGCTGTGCTCTTCATTCCTTTGGCTGATAAGAAAGTTTGTCTCATAGTCTGTCTCTGCCCTTTCTTTTCCTAGCAGTAGCTTCAACAGGCCGGGACCTTGTGCAAGCCAGTTGTTGAACTCCTTTTGTGTGCCTGTTGGTCATTCTGACAGTCAAGCTACTTCCACCCACTGACATCTTCTGAAAAATCATTCCTATACAGATTATGTAATCCCACCAGTGAAAGAACCATAAAAATCCATTGAAAATCCCTGTGATTTAAAGGTCTCTGTCAAAAATACGAAGCACAGGCCATAATAATAAAAATAGGGTAAATTTACATATGAGTTATTCAGAAAGTTCCCGTAAATTACAGTTGACATGGCCTCAGTTTGCACTGAAGAAGTCTGTGAGAAAGTTGTCTTTGCATTCCTGGCAGATTCATCAGCAGCTGTGACAGAGCTTCTGCACCATGTTCCAGCCCCAGGGGGCTTGAGGTCAGCATTGAGATTGGGTCTTGGATGGAGTCCTTCCATCGCATGCTCCCTTCTCTTAGTGGATATATTCCAGAGCCACCACATGCTTTTACCTGTGCATAGGTCAGAGATCATTTCATCAGGGTTTTTCTTTGTGCTCTCAGGAGGTAAAATAGTGCCATATTGTGAACTTTGAAGCACAAATATGTCATTTTTTCCTGTCCACGTTGTTGTGTTGGGTCTGTCTGGGATGGAGTCACCTTTCCCTGCAGCAGCCCACACAGTGCTGTGCTCTGCACTCATAGCTGGAACAGCACTGGTATCACTCCAGTGTTGTGTCTATTGCTGCATAGCACTGGCACAACATCAGAACTCCTTCCAGGCCCCCAAGAGCCAGCAGGCTGGGGGTGGGCAATTGATGGGGAGGGGACATCACCAGGGCAGCTGACCTAAACCAACCAAAGGGATATTCCATAACACCTGATGTCACACTCAGCAATAAAAGGGGGGCTCTCGTGGGGGAGGGTCTCTCCTGAACAACCGGTACGTGTTTTGAGGCCCTGCTTCCCGGGACGTGGCCGAACATTGCTCGTTGATGGGAAGTAGAGAATAACTTTTTTTTTTCTTTCTCTCTGTGCTTCCGCATGGCCTTGTTGTTTCTTTTGTTTCTCTTTCTCCCCATTCCCCTTTCCTTAATTAAATCATTCTCATCTCAAACCTCGAGCTCTTTGTGTTGTCTTTTCTCCCCCTTCCTCTTTGAGGAGGGGAGGAGTGAGAGAGCGGTTGTGGTGGAGCTCGGCTGCCCACTCGAGTAAAACCATCACAGTTGTACAGGTATTTATTTCACACCTTTTCTTACATTAATTTTAAAATGATGATGTATTACTTTTAAAGGTGAATTTATCACTGTTGATAATTTTTAAGAATCATTTGAATTCCCCCCTCCAAGATGAAGAATATCAGAATAATAAAGTAATAAATATCTTCTGAATACCATTCAATTAATGCACTACGGAAAGTTCTTCTGGTGATGCCATATCTGTAGCAAGCTAGTGTCCTGGTTTCAGTTAGGACAGTTATTTTTCCTCCTAGTAGCTGGTAGGGTGCTGTGTTTTGGATTAGGATGAGAAGAGTGCTGATAACACACTGATGTTTTACTTGCTGCAGAGCAGTGCTTACACTAAGCCAAGGACTTTTCAGCTCCTCGCTCTGTCCTGCCAGCGGGCAGGCTGGGGGTGCAGCAAGAGCTGGGAGGGGACAGACCCAGGACAGCTGACCCAAACTGGCCAAAGGGGTATTCCATACCATCTGACGTCATGCTAAACAATATATAGGGGTGGCTAGCCGGGGTGGGGGGCCGGCTGCTCGGGGTTGGGCTGGGCATCGGTCAGCGGGTGGTGAGCAATTGCATTGTGCATCACTTGTTTGTACATATTATTATTATTATTGCCTATCTTAATAAACTGTCTTTATCTCAACTCACAGGCTTCACTTTCCCGTTTCTTTCCCCCATCCCAGAGAGGGAGGGGGGAGGGTGAGTGAACGGCTGTGTGGTGTTTAGCTGCCAGCCCGGTTAAACCACAACAGCTAGTTAAAGTATTAAAGCCCATTTTTGTCACAAGGCCTTAATGATGAAATCAGTTGTATCTGTGCTAAAACTGTATTCAATGCCTTCTAACTTTTGCTACATTTTGGCCTGTGCCACAGATGTTTTTGAAATTACACATTTAGTACAGATAATTTTCATTTGCCTGTTTATGAAAGAGTCAGAAGTTGCAACTAGTAGTCTGTTTTTTTTCTTATATATCCTAAGTCAATTTGATTGCAGAAATAGGAGGCGAGGGCGTGCAGACTGATGCCTGATTACTGGATTACTCCAAGGCATTAATTTGTTCCTTATTGTCAAATATGTTTTAACATGTAGATGCTGCAATTACATAATTCATCCTGATAAATCTTTTATTATTCATTTGCTAATTTTCTTGATATGTGTGATACAGAGAAGGAAGAGTAAATTAAAAGATACAGGTAATGAAAAAATAATAACATAGATCAAGAAAATAGCATCAGAGTTAACCTGTAAGTGGCCATTTCTCTAATATCTTGTCAGTCTGTGATATCTTCTGTAATTACCCAAAGTACTGCTACATAACTCAGTGTCCTGTATGTCCTTTCTATACAGTGGCAGAGATATTTGTCTCTAGTGTTCGGGATACCTAGCTGTTGTTTGTCAAGAGTTGTTTGTCAGCATGCCTGTGTTGTGTCTAATACATTTGTGTAATGTTGCTGTACAGTAGTTGCGGGAAAAAAAAATGTGATGCAATAGATCATCACAGTAGTCCATCAATACAAAATTTTCTATCTTGTTAAGCTAAAGAAAATAATTAAACTTTTAGTTAAAATACTTACAAGAGCTTTTTCAAATAGATGCAATTATCTTAATACTGAAATATTACTGTTTTGACAGCTGTACCAAAGAACTGGAAAGGGATCCAAAGCACTTGATTCATCTGACCTGAAAAGTGAAAAGTAGCCAGCACCCTGTGTACTGCACAGCAGTATCAAGGGACGTATGTAGCTGGCTTGGGCTTGGACTGGCAAAATATCTATTCTTGCAAAACAAGTCATGGCATTTTTATTATCTGCATGAAACTTGCAAGACAGCAAATGTGCTAAACAATATGAAAAAAACACTGTGTTTACACTCATCCTGGTGAAACCAGCATGGCTGTACACTGTGCTCACATTTACACAAAGCAACCACTTCTCACCCTACTCCCCTACTCCCCCCCCCCTTTTTTTTCGTCATGCAAGCCCTGCTATAAATAGAACCAGATTCAGCAATCATTTATTACTTGAGTAATTCCTACGTTACAAGGATTGATCAAGATTGTTACATATGTAGAGTCTGCAGCGTTCTTCCTCAATTAAGAGAAAGTTCTCTTTACATACATATAGTTTAATGAATACCTAAAGTTTCAAGCATATAGCTTGTTTGTCCGTTTCTTTTTCAGAAGGAATTGTGTGCATTTACATTTTGGAACGAATGTGAGCTACATGTTTTTTTGGCAGTTTGCATAATTTTAATAGGCTTTTTCTTTAGTAGGTTGAAAAATCTTGTCTGGTTGCTAGAGAGCTCCCTCTAGTGGTGAACTTTCCTGGGCGATCTTAGCAAGCATTCCTGTCTAGAGGCACGTAGTTGAAACTTTACCTACCCTATCTATTACTGATAATGCTGTGCGGAAAAAGGAAGAAGCCACAATAGCAGTTGCTAGAAATATTTTTTTGCTTGGCTGTTCACCCTTCTCACATAGAAACCTATTAGGTTTGCATGGATGCAAACATAAATTGGTATTTTTTCAGGATATCTGTAAATGAGCCTGCATAAGAAAAATTTTAAACACTCATCTGTGTTCTAGAAAAAAAAAAAAAGTTCATTTGCTCTGAACACATCAGAAAAAAAATGTTCATTTGCTCTGACCAAACGCATGATGTGAAGGATCTGTGCAATAGAAGGGTGTGTTTTTACTAAATCACTTTACAGTTCAGAGCTCAGGTTGTCTCCCACAGTGCAGGCGTACAAATGGCTTGAAAAAAGAAGTTCAGAACATCCTCCCTTCCCCCAAGTCCCTACCTTCTGTTCCTCACCTGTGAAAAGATGCGGATCTTCAGCATCACTGAAGCAGGAGCCACAAATCTTGCAAACCTCTTTTGCAACGTGGCATAGTCACTGGAACCGGCTCTTTATGTCTCCTAGGAGAGAGGCTGAGTCACATTTTTTGGTACCTCTGCACCAAGGGAGTGTGGAGGTTGCTTCTAAGCATACAGCCGGTGCACTGGTTTCCTGTGGTTGAAGTTAAAAGGCTGAAGATGGCTTGTCCAGATCTTCCAAGCTGAAGTGAATCATACTGTTTTAGAATGAAAATTAACATGAGGTAATAGCCATAAATGCAGTTATAAAATAACAGTACCATGAATCAGGTAAAATAGTTGGAAAAGATGGTTTACAGGGGAAAATAGTAAAGTTGGTTTTGCGTATATGTGTCTTGTGCATTCTGAAATAGACTGTTTAAATATAGTTGGACTCATAGAGTTGCAATGATCAGATGAACAGATAGCTTGCTTCATCAATAAAATAACATATTTAGTCTTAATAAAGTATTTAGTCATATATCATCAGAAACAGGTAACAGAATACTTGAATCCAAGCAACTCAGATTCAGGCAATTTTTGAAAACTAGGGTTGGATTCAGATCCTATGGTGCTAACCAATACCAGGATTTGGGCTTGTTATTTTGCTGATCTTTTTTAGAAGAGGTTGAGGTACTGCTGCGGTATGTACTTATGAGACCTTTTAATGAAAGTATGTGCAAATATTTATTAATTGTAATAACAAAAATGAGTAAGAGTAATATAATTGTCAGAACTTAAGTGATACATTTTTACATATACATGCAAATTACCTTAAAAACAACCTGTTTCAAACAACTGTTAAAAACAGCTTCCGACTTTTCTTTGAAATTTTCTGAATCTATGTAGAATCTCAGTTTGCTTTACAGTAAATTCTACAGCCACTAATTTATTTGATGTTTGCAGATGCCTTTTGACACTCACATATAAGGAATTTGATATTTATTTACCTTAATCCATAAAGTTGCAGTTCTGAGATTCATAAAACAACATTTAGATGCCAATTTAGCTGTATTTTAATAATAATTTTAGGTATTTTACCATTCCTATATTCTAGAATGGAAATGATAAAAGAAGTGAAGATACAGATTTGATACAAGGTATGAATAATGAATAAGGTTTCTGTACCTCTTTTAGAGCCTCTGTCTTTCCATTGAGAAAACCCACTTGTCCTCATTCCAGGGCTGGAGAATTATTTCATTACAGACAAATCAAGAAAAGTATATGATACCACTTTTTGTGTAAAAACCCAAGTAATATCATACAAATTCATGGCAGCAGAAGTAGACTCTTTTTAATCTGCTTTAATTGAGTAACCATAGTGTCTGTAATGCCTCAATGAAAAATTAACCTTTGTTCTCTTTTTAATATTTTATGATTCATAGGACAAACATTCTTGTATTCACTACCAGTGTTTAAACACAATAACCGGACTATTTAGAAGTAAATTCCCATGGAAATAAAAATTTCTGCACACGAGTATTTCTGCATGCCAATGTGTCCTGTATGCTCTGGATTTTCCAGAACACATGCCCAGTGCGTAAGTGAGCATGGGTGTATCAGTTGTCAGAATGTCAACAGATACGCAGCACTGCCTGTCTCCAGCACACTGCGTGTCCACCTTTGTAGCAGATGCCTAAACCTTCCAGTCTATTCATTCTCACTGATGTCACGCTAAGTACTCAAAAAGAATTGAGGCTGTATGAAAATGGGAATGGGAATGACCACCATCTATAACGAGACTTCACCCAGTTTAGATACCTGTTTTAAATACATTGGCTGATTTTAAACTAGTTAACATGGCAGTCTACAGCCCAGTCTTTCAAGAAGGAAAAGACTGCAGAGCCTAAGCTAAAATAATAGCAATTTGGTGAGAGTGGCCAGTTTTGTTTAATAAACCTTTTTTTAATTTTCCATTTTAATTTTAATTAATTTTAATTCTCCATTTTTAGGTCTCGTTAACATACCAAGCATCCTCCTACCAAGCAGATGTTCCTCTAGGTTCACCACTGGTAAAGCCATGCAGGCCCATGCGATGGAGCAGGGCAAGCAAAGCAGGTCCCGCAGCAGCACTCAGGGACAGCCACAGCCAGACAAGTCTGTAGTCACAAAGCAGGTCTGAGGTCAAGCCAGTTGGCTGGCGCAGGTACACAACTGGGGTGCGAGCACAGCTAGGGGTGAGAGCTGGAGCTGAAATGCAACTTGCAAGACAAAGGGGGAAGAAGCCCTCAGCTTGGCTCCTCACAGCTGCCTAACCCAAGGTGACACAGCTACATCCCATCGGTGTCAGCCTCCAGCACCAGCAGTCAGACCCCTGTGGATTTAGTGGCAAATTTGAAGTCTTTGGTTCTTTGGCCATAATTAAAATAAGCTATTTTCTTTCCCCGATATATACTTTCTCTCTCTTTTTTTTTGTTTTTCTTGAGTGTAAAAATACATGCTTCTTTACATGTACAAGAATGGCAATGTTGCTTTGTTTTAAATGCTTTAAGTTTCTGGTGTTGATACAAGTATGAGCGCTTGTATCCTACTTCAGTCCCAGAGCTATGTGGAAGAGGGGGAGTAAGAGCAGTAGAACCAGTCCACCCAAACTACTGATTAATTTTGAGATGGACCTGAATGACAACATCTAAAATTTCAACATATTCCACCCACAGTTCACTTTTGTTCATCTCTTTGGTTTGCTGTGGACCATTTTAAGTGTAAGGAGCAGCTTCATGACTTGAGCTGTAGACTTGGGCTTGAAATCCAGAAATCCAGCAAATCCTGCTGTGATGAGGCTTAGTGTCAGTCCTTACCTAAGCACAACTTCCCTTGATTGCAGTGAGTCTGCTTAAGAATGAATTTCAGAAGTATGCCCAAAAATAGGAATGAAGAACATCTTGGCAATAGCTACAGTTCCCCTTATTTATTCAAGCAATTCTAGGGCATGATGACATTTTCAGAACTAGCATCCAGTTATATGTATTTTTGGAAAAAAAAATCAAGACATTCTTCAACAGAGGATAAGAATGTGTTATTCTCCCAGTCTTATTTGCCTAAAGTATGTATGATGAAAGGAAATCACTTCTGGATTATCCATTTTATTTCTTCAAGCAAACACTTCAGTCAATCAGGTCTTGTTATTTGAGAAGGCTTTTACTGAAGCTGCAACATTCCTGGCATTTTGCAGCACTCCCTTCTTTTCTCTGGGATCCTAGGAGTTTCACAAGGACCATGCTCTCTGGATTTCAGTGGGTCAGACTACAAGGGTGATATTTTCCCTCTTTGGTACAATGTAATTGATATCTTGATGCTGCTTCCAGAAATATTAACTCGAGCCTAGAGAATGAAACAGATATGTTGGCTACGGCTACACTTGTGTTCAAGGTTATTCTATCCATATTCACGCTGCAGAGTGCTTCCGGACTATTATAGGGATGTCCACACATAAGGATATGTTATAGGTATGTCATAAAAAGAAAACACATCTTTGGGTTTTGAAAGCATTTTTGGAATATTTATGCAACCTCATGCATTTAAAGATGTGAGAGCATGCAAAACAGAAGCTGCCTCCAAGGCACCATTTCTGGAAACACTGTATTTGTGTGGTTTCGTGACCATGTTCCTGGTCAGGCCCAAAAGCAAATATTTTTCAAGAAAAAAATACTTTTGCTATCCTTGCTAGCATAAGTTACACCCAAACAGAGGCTATCACAGTCAACTCTAGAGAACAATGCTGCATTGATTTGGTCCCCTGTTCTTCTTCAGAAACCACCCAAAACCTAAATTATGATTCCTACCATCCGGTTTTAGAGTATCTTGCAGATACTTAGAAATCCGGCACCTATCAGCCAGCTGGCCAGCTGTGTGTGTATTAAACAAAGCACCCAGGCACACCGTGCTACTGCTGCAGGCTCTGCGGCAGCATCTTGCTAGGCAGTGTTTGGCATCCCAGGGTTTGGTAGTCAGTCAGCTGGCATTGCTGGAGGAAGGTCTGCAGCCATGGATTAAAGCCAAAGTGAGAGCATAGGTATAACTGCCGTGGTTGTGCTTGTCTGCCAACAGCTTGGCTTTTTGCTTGTTATCGTAGACACAAGGCAGACTCTGCATCCAGCAGTCACCAAGCACTTAGACCTTCTGGAGCTGGCATGTGGAATGAGGTCCTCTCTTGTGTCTTGTGGATGGTGTGGTCAGCACAGCAAATGAGGGGGAACGCCCCATCTGTGTGGTAGAAAATGTGAAGAAGCACATCACAGGTGAAGGTATGTGCTGGTAGTGCAGGCTGTGGCATGGTCCTGTTGCCATACATTGTCCCAGCAGCAGTGCTCTTGAGACCAGATCGGCCCAGATCTCGTGGCTGTGCATACTGGTGGGTACTGCCAGAAGGATGCTCTGCTGGCTTCACTGGGTTACTCTCTCTCAATGCCTTGAACTGTGCAGAAACAGTTGACAGTGGGGAGTCAAGGCTTCTGGCAGTGCACAGTGTGATCACGTGATGCAGCTGAGACCACAGAAACTGTACCACAAAATATAGTTGCAAGTAGACTCCATGCCTTCCCTGCCAAGACGTGTTCATTGAATGAAAATCCAATAACAGAATTATCGCAAAAAGTTTTCCTAAGCTGCAATTGTTTCCAGAACTCCATGTAAACAAATATTTAATACTAATGATATTTTTCCATGAAGAGGCACCCCCCATCAAAAGATAACACAGACAGTATCACACAGTGGCTATGTAATGCAGTGGCTATGTAATCCTTGCTTGAATCCAGACTGTCTTAATTGATTTCAAAACATGTCTGTAGTCTCTTTTTACCAGCGTATGAATCTCAGCAGGTGTTTTGCCTGAAGAATTGTACAACCATGGGTCTTCTGAGAGTAATCAAGTCAAAACTCATAATACGGTTTCAGCATAAAACTGTTACTGATAGTTTAAGTATCTTCTACCTTTAAGTAAGTAAGTTTAACTGCCATTACTCAGTCTTATTTAACGCACCACCATTATAGTTTAATTGCAGATTGACTTTCTTTCCATAAGTTCCCATAAGCAGTTGGTTTTAAGAGTCCTGTTTTTCTCCCACACTGATAAAAGTCCATTATACAATAAAATCTGGCTTAATTTCAAATGACTTCTGGTCACTGCATTTTATTTCATATGTCAGTAGTCATAAGTAGAGAGTTGATCCTGCAACAAGGAGAAAATCAGATATTAAATTAGTACACCATAGCTGTATACAGTTTAATCTCTTTACTCTGAGGTGAATTTTGTCACCATGGCATTTGCAGTTGGTAGTAGATTCATAATACACACTACCACTCTCAGGAAATAAATCCAAAGCCTGTCATGAATATAATTACTTTTATCTTTACCTTGTGGCTAGAAAAAATGAGCTTCCAGTCACTTTTATTAGTATGCCCTATTAATTTAGGCAGTGCTGAGGGTGAGGGTGGAAACAACATTTACATGGTAATCGTCTTTAAAAACTTTTTCATTCCCTCCTATAAATGATTTTTTAAGATAGAAGGGGAAATGTGCATTTTGTTCATGGACCGTAACAGAATTGTGGATTGCACAATGTGACATTAAAGCTACCTCTGTGCTGTAACCCTCCATATACTATGCTGAGATACAAAATGAGTTGGCTTGGGGCTGTGCTTGTACAGGTTTCTGGTTTGGGAACTAGTTCTGGTGGGGCTATGTCAGGAATCTGCATGGTGTGTTAGATAAGTAACCCTGGCCCTTTCTGCCTATCTTCATCTGCTGGCTCTTTGCCACTGTGTGTTGTTTCAGACAGTTTTTGTTGTTGTTGTTGTTGTTGTTGTTGTTGTTTTTGTTTTGGTTTGGTTTGGTTTGATTTTTTTTTTTTTTTTTTTTTTTTTTTTTTTTGCGTGTACAGTACTTCAAGCAGCAGCCTTGTGTCCCATGACTGAGTCTTCTCTGCAGCACAGTAAGAGAAACACAGGAAAACTGAGACAATGACAGGCAGGTTAGATCCTCTCAGGTATAAGAAATATGTAGTTATCTCCATTCTGAAGTTGCCACGGGCCTGTTTGGTCCCTGGAAACATTCTAGCCACCCTAAGAGTTGCCCTAACTTGTATCATAATTGCTGTTTCCCCTAGGACTTTTCAGCACTATGCATGAGAAGTACTGAAGGACATCTTGGCCACACCTCAGACTGCTTTCATGCTGGCCTACTCACTGAAAGGTCCTTAGCAAATACTACCAGCCTAGACATTTCTTGATTAGTTAGGAAAACCTCTTGTGGTACAGGTTTTTTCAGGAATGTGAAGAGAAGTGAAAGGGAAGAGACAGTGACAGCCATAATGTATTAATGAAATCTACTCAAACAGAAGGCCCTGGTTCTTCTCCTGGGCCTGGAATGAGAGTTCTTCCAGCAAATCACTTCTGTCCTATATTTAAGACAAGTCTATTAGTGTGTAATTGCTTCAATTATTGCCTAGCTTAACTAGCATTTACAAAGTGTTCCTAAATCTTTGCAGAGACCCCTGCGAATACCTATAGTAATATAATAGGTATTATAGAAATACAACCACACTCTCAATGTCCCTCATTGAACAAGTAAAGGCTGGAAAAAAATGAAGTTGACTGAATTGGGACACCCAGAATGTGATGCTTTTTCACAACAAGTATTCTGAGTCATCACTTCAGCTTGCAATAATTGCCTGACAGTCCTCCATTCTTTGCAGCATTCCCTTTGCCATTTCCTGAAGTGACAACATTCCTAATTCCTCTGTTTCTCTGCATGTAATCTGGCTAATGTGCCATTCTCAGATATGATTTATTATTATGTGTGAGTACATGAGGAAACAGGAGGGGAAGCAAGTTGGACCAAACTTTGTGTTTGCTGGTGACAAGATACAGTGTTGACATGCTGCCCTAGCCCCAGATTGTAAATTACTGGGTACAACTGCAGCACTTTTGAAAAGAAGCCTGAAGGCTTGCCCTTCAGTTTTTATCTTTCCTCTTAACAAACAGTACATCACAAGTAAAATTTCCCCTCTCTCTCACTGAGCTGTTTTTTGGACACAATGCATATGTATTTAGACCTTATGTGAGTTCTGTACAAACAGGCGTGGTTACTGTTGAATCACTGTGCACATTTTTGTGCAATAAAAGAGAACATTTAAATAATTAGCATATAAGCACTAGGTGTGTTGAATGAAAATCATATTGAATCATCTACATAGTAAAGAAAAAAAATCTTCTGCTGTTTCATCCCTGAAAATAGGTACCTCATTAATGACTGATAAACTGCCATGCCAAACAGGTAATAGTGGTGAGATTGAAATGGAAAAAATGACAGTCATAAGATAAAGCAAAACATGCCATGGGAAAATGAACTGATCTGCTATGATGACTCACATTCAGCTAACCAATCTGAGTGTAGTCTTTGAACTCTGTTAAAAGTGGAAGATGCAGATGCTAGAAATAAATGTAGACAGAATATACAAAAACACAAGCGTGAAAGTAGACAGATGCATGCATATCTGGTGTTACCAGAGTTTCAGAAACATGAAGGTTTCTGCTGGTAAATAAGCTGTTACTCTGCACTTTTTACTTTAAGACACTGTGAAATTCACTTGCTGTCCCAGAGTGACTCCAAGGACAATTTTATATCAGTTATGCCTAGTCATTGTCAAACGCCTAGTTAAGTAGCTTGTAGGTAGCGCCGGCTGATTGCAAAAGTGGCTGCTGATAAACCTGTCATGCCTGCATGAAGAATGGATAGTAATTAAACATTCATTTACACATAATATTCGAAGCAGGAATATACTATCTTGTATTTCTTGAAATTTCGTATTTGTGCATGTCAACATCTCTGTATCTGGAAGTAGAGGAAACAGTGTTAAGCTGCCAGGCTTACTAGTTTGAAAGGAATGCTACATCACAGTTTATACCAATCAGTATGAATGAAAGAAATGTTGCATACACAAATCTAATGAATATCTGTCTGATTTCACAGAGAAAAATATCACAATTAAGAAAATTGATTTTTTTTTCCTCTAAAAGTGACTCATTGCACACATTTCTGTTTGCCCACATGCCGTTAAGAACTTCCAGGAACATCAGAGGGAATGCCAGGCAGACGAACCTGGGAATTCAAGAGGTGAGCACTAGGGATAATCTCCTGAGCTTTGCAGAGTATAATTTGCATGCTGAATTCCTTACAGTGACATTTTACCTGCTGGTATTAATCAAGGTATGTCCAGATACATCATGCCAGGATGAATCATACATGTGACAACCAGTGGACTAGAATCTTCCCTAATGTATATAACTTCTGCAAAGGCATTGTTGGCTGAAGTGCAGTCCCCTAACACAAGCTGGCTCATCCAGTGTCTCAGACTCTCTCCTTTAATGTCTGAGTCAGACTCTGTGATGTCCTGTGGATGTCCTACCATGATTAAAAGCAACTCTAGTCACATTTATCTCCTTTCATGAAAAAAAAAAAAAAAAAAGATTTAGAAAAGACACGTACTGTAAAAATGCCCTTGATCAAACCATCTTCCCCTTCACTTTTTCTATGCAATTCAAGCATGCTGCTAATGCTGAATTTTGCTGCCTGCCTGCACCACAAATGTCCATGTATGGCCAGTAGAACGATCAAATAGATTAAACCACATTTTTTGCATCTTACTTTTTGAAGTCTGCGCCAGTCTGAGCTTGGATATCCTTCCTCCTTTGAACATTGCAAAGCAAGCATTTTTAGGAGGAATCCTCTGGCAGTGTTGTTGGCAAATCCTGTTGCCATTTCTTCATCCCCAGATTTTTGTGGCTGAATGAAACTTTGCCAAAGAGCTGTCTGTGCTGGCTTTTGTTACATTATGTAACAGAAACTTGTTCTGATTCATTACCTTTGGAAGGTGTAAGATAAAATGATATTATGGCAAGTTTAACTGCAAGATACAACGATCTTAGCTGCTTTCAGAAGTGGATTCTCTATATTGTTATTAGCTCTTTGTAAGACTGGCAGTGCGGGTGTTAATGAGATGTCTTGAACTGGGAAAAGGCACAAACCCCTCCCTGGATGGGCAATGGAATAGCCATGCTCTCAGGGTCTTCTGTGTTTTGTTTGATCTTTCCCCCTTTTTCAAGGTCTGTTGTGGAATTGTTTCCACCAAATTGGGCCCACATTCCTGTTCTTCCTCTACTGTGTTCATGGGGAGCAGTTCATTCAACTCACACACTAGATAGAGAAACCTTGGTATTTACAGCTTTAAAATCAGGTTCTTTCTTTTCTCTTTGCATCCTTACCACCCCCCCTGTCAGAGAATTAGGCCTTGGTACCTGCTGCCATCTCTGAATACTGCCCCAGCAGTACGGTAGACTCTACCCTCTGACTATGAGCTCCTTTTTGCGTCATAGATTTCATCCACACAGTGCCAATGGCAATGTGCATGGGCAGGGACACAGAGGACAGGTCCATAGGAGCATGCTCAAAAGTAGGTCTGGTTTTGGTTTTAACACCACACTTGTAAAACCCTGCAACTTTACTGAGTAGGCAGAGTACAGCCTTGCATTGCTAGTCCCAACGCGGAGGTGGCAAATAACACAGCAACAAGGGAGGAGCTGCACTACGCATCTGGCCGGTTGTGGCAGTCGGTGCAGTAGCAGAGGCAGATGCCCCCAGCTAGAGGACAGATGCTTCCTGCCTCACACATGAGCCACAGGCTTGTCTCAGTTGGGGGAACAACAATGATTACAGTCTTCTCAAAATAGAAGGCTGCCTTGTGCAGTGAGGGACTTGTCAATATTTGGACCTTGACTTACTACTGGCTCTTCCCTACTTGAAGTGTTGAAAATATAATCCTTCGCTGTCTGTACAGAGGGCTACTGTACAGCTTAGCGGTGTGAACCTCCCACTCACCATAAAAAGAGACCTTACAACTGAATTTCAGCGGTGCTTTTTGGGTGAATTTCAAGTGAAGGTATTTCTGTCAAGATCTTATTTACCATCTCGTTTGCTCCATGTAGCAAGATGTGATCTCTCTACAGTAGTACACATGATGCTGCATAATGACTGACTGCCTAATTACCTACGTCCATTCCAGACCTATTTCAAGCTATGTGAAGTGATGTCTAATTGAATACTTTATAAGATGTTTCAGCATAAGAAATACTCCAAATAGAAAATACTATTAAAATAAATGCTAAGTGTAAGATGACTTATAAAGGATCTTCCTCAATTAAGCAGATGTAATTTCTTTCATATCTTCAATGTAATAAACCTCCTAGTCTTCAAATTAAACACGGAGTTTTAAATTTTGTCTGAATATATACATTCTGATGTATTCAGGCAATTTTTTTTAATAAAATGTTAAATAAAATGGTTTAAATAAAGAAAGCAATATTTTACTATAAATGAAACAGAGTTGTTGCTTTAGGTACACCCTGTATTGCAGTAATTAAGAGATTGAAAGTTACCCAGCTGTCATCTAATTTCTTACTTCACATTATTGACTTAATTTTTAATTGAAAAATTAAAAATATTTAAGTGAAAACTTTCTGGCTTTCAGATCTTAAGGGGCAGCTTAATTGGCCAAGTCTGTAAGAGCAATCTGTAAAATCAAAAATTCGTCTCTATTCTGGCATGAATTAAAAAACATATATTATTTTTTGTTTTGTTTCTTATTTTAAAATTGGAAGCAATAAAACCACAGCACAGTTAGAGGAATGATGTATTGGAAGAGTTTCTGTTTTGAGGTCATTAATCCTTTATTCTTTTAACTTTTAATTAAAGATGTGATAACATAAGAATGCTATCCATCTCCTGCTGGGGCTTCTGAAATCCTATGACAGTTGAAGGAAATGTTCATAGCAAGAATAAGTGCAATGTAATGCAAAATTTAGCCCATTATCATAAAAAACAGACACTGGATTTTTCAACTGCTTCTAAGGTGATATGACATGTACCTTGTCCTAGGGTTAAAAATTATTTTAAAATATGTAATTTACATATGCAAATTTGAATAGTTTACTGAGTAACATCAACACTTCAATGCTGAACAAAGATAGAACAAATATTTTTCCTTCTTTCAACAAACTTTCAGAGGAAGGCCATGGACATTTTTCAAACCACACACCATAAACACCACACCAAAGTGCTGGCTACAGAGTTTTCATGCCAAAGTCTAAGACAAATATTCGTGCATGTCTTTGGATTTTTCAGAAAATAATATGCAGGGTTGGACTCAATAAATGGCTGTGCATATATCCAGCATCAAATCACAGTGATATTGCCTCTCCTTATGTATAACTGCCCCTCAAGGGCTTTATCTCCACAAACACAGATATACTGACTTGTATCAGTGTATCTGTAGCAGTGTACATTTATGCTTTGCCTGGTATCGAGATAATTTCCTATGCAAACACTTCATCTTTTTAAGTAGAAAGCGTGTATCTGGAGGCACAGTGTGAAGGAGGCACACCTTAGTATAAAGGATATAGGACTATGGCGATACAAGTAAACAGCAGTTTTATTCAGTGCATTGCAAGAAGCATTTTATGCTTATGTCAACATGTCTTGTGCTAATCCTGACCTTCAGCTTCTGTGAGATGTTTTAATAGCGTCTCAACTATTTAGTAATGTATGTTGCTGCTGTCTTCTACAAGCTGTTCTGCTTTGTAAATCTTCTAAAACCACAGTGACATGAATAGTGGAAGCAGGAAAAAATAGCCATGTTTTTAAAATCTTATAAAACTTTTGAGTGGAACATATTTTTACCACAAATTTTTAATAGGATATATAACTTAGCAATGATCTTGGTGCTTATTATGAGGACCCAATACCACATAACATGATGTAGGACAGTTAAACACTACTTCTTCTTGTTAATGTGGTGTATTTGACTAACAAACACAGGTGCTATTGTTATGTGATTGGTAATATGGCATATTTCTGAAGCCTGCTAAGATGTGAGGAAAATTCTAGGTAAGCTGCACTCTAATTGGCCTAGTAGCTAATATTTTTGTAACCTCTTACAGAAAATACTGTATTAATGCTGGTTGGATTCCTTGCTTGCTCTACTCTAGACCATCTACAATGCATCATGTAAAATTATTTACCTAGGTCAACAATTTCCAAGCCTTGCATAACCCCTCTGTCTTTCACATCTGATCTAAGTTAATATTACTTCACCTCTATCTTCAGCCTTCTCTGATGCCTGCTTTTGCTCCTTCTTGCCATTTATTTCATCCACTAGCTTCTTTTCCTTGCCACCAGATACACATTTGATGCTCTTCTTATTCTATTTCATTGTGCCAGCATTCTCTCTTCAAGTAAAAGATGTACCTGTTAGCTTTATTTAGTTTGTGCTTGAAATGCAACTTTGTTGGAATCACAGAATCACAGAACAGTCTAGGTTGGAAGAGACCTCCAAGATCACCGAGTCCAACCTCTGACCTAACACTAACAAGTCCTCCACTAAAACATATCCCTAAGCTCTACATCTAAATGTCTTTTAAAGATCTCCAGGGATGGTGACTCAACCACTTCCCTGGGCAGCCTATTCCAGTGACTAACCCATTCAGTAAAGAAGTTCTTCCTAATATCCAACCTAAACCTCCCCTGGCGCAACTTTAGCCCATATCCCCCTCGTCCTGTCACCAGGCACGTGGGAGAATAGACCAACCCCCACCTTACTACAGCCTCCCTTCATGTACCTGTAGAGTGCAATAAGGTCACCCCTGAGCCTCCTCTTCTCCAGGCTAAACAGTCCCAGCTCCCTCAGCCGCTCCTCGTAAGACTTGTTCTCCAGACCCTTCACCAGCTTCGTAGCCCTTCTCTGGACTCGCTCGAGCACCTCCATGTCCTTCTTGTAGCGAGGGGCCCAAAACTGAACGCAGTACTCGAGGTGCGGCCTCACCAGACCCAAGTACAGGGGGACAATCACTTCCCTGGCCCTGCTGGCCACGCTGTTTCTTATGCAAGCCAGGATGCTGCTGGCCTTCTTGGCCGCCTGAGCACACTGCTGGCTCACATTCAGCCAACTGTCAACCACTACTCCCAGGTCCTTCTCTGCCAGGCAGCTTTCTAACCACACATCTCCCAGCCTGTAGTGCTGCTTGGGGTTGTTGTGCCCCAGGTGCAGGACCCGGCACTTGGCCTTGTTGAACTTCATACCGTTGGCCTCGGCCCATTGGTCCAGCCTATCCAGATCCTCCTGCAGAGCCTTCCTACCCTCGAGCAGATCAACACACGCACCTAACTTGGTGTCGTCTGCAAACTTGCTGAGGGTGCACTCAATCCCCTCGTCCAGATAATCGATGAAGATGTTAAAGAGGACTGGCCCCAGTACCGAGCCCTGGGGGAATCCACTAGTGACTGGCCTCCAACTGGATTTGACTCCATTCACCACAACTCTCTGGGGCCGGCCATCCAGCCAGCTCTTCACCCAACGAAGTGTACGCCAGTGCAAGCCATGAGCAGCCAGTTTCCTGAGGAGAATGCTGTGGGGAAACGGTGTCAAATGCCTTACTGAAGTCAAGGTAGACCACGTCCACAGCCTTTCCCTCATCCCCTAAGCGCGTCACCTTGTCATAGAAGGAGATCAGGTTCGTCAAGCAGGACCTGCCCTTCATAAACCCATGCTGACTAGGCCTGATCGCCTGCTTGCCCTGCAACTGCCGCATGATGACACCCAAGATAATCTGCTCCATGAGCTTCCCTGGCACTGATGTTAAACTAACAGGCCTAAAATCACCATGATACACCACTGTTTAGCCTAAGTGAGAGCACTGACAGTACTGATTTAGACCTGTTTTCCCTGTCCTCCATTCTCTCACTTCTTCCTAACCTGTATCACACTTGGAATTTAGACTGAAGATGTGTTTTTCTTATTCAGTGCTGGAACAGCAGGAGGGTGGTATTTAGAGTGTTCTTGTGAATGTGGCTCTGCAAGCACAACAACGAGCATGGCCTCTGCCTGACAGAGTTTGCTATCACTTTATCTTCTGTTTCAGGTCTCTCCTCACCTTTGAGAAACATAAAACCCAAATAAATCAGAATTCATGAAAAATTGTCTGATCCTCTACATTTTGACATAAAAGATAAAGGAGTGTGGAATTTGAAGGAAAGCGTAGGAATGTTTCCATGTCCTTCTGATTATGGAGAAATTTCATTGACATTGAGTGTGGTGGAAATATTAAGATTTGAGAGGTCTGACTAAGAAATTTATCCTCTCAAAAGGAACATGCCCTTCAACCAAAAGCTAGCAGTCTGTGTCTATCTCCCAGTTCTGAGCTCAGACATCAGTGGGTGCAACCTGCACAGGCCCCAGCACACTGTTAGCACTGTGGCAAGTTAGTGAGGCACTCGAGGAGCCCATGCCTCCCAGGAGAGGGTACATGGTTAGGTGTGCTTTGTTAACATGTGAATGATTGTCTGGAGTCCATTATTCTCCAGAACACACAACTGGTTTTGTTAACATCAGCCTGTTTTTTCTCACCTCTTCCCCATCTTCCAAGCAGTAAGTCTGGTCTCTGCAGCTGCCAGGCAGAGAGCAGGAGCAGAGGGCGATGCTGCCCAGGTGCACTCTCCCCACAGTCATGGTTAATAAAGCTGCTGCCTGACCTTTCTTACATCATACTTGTGTTGTTACATGCTCGGAGTCCTGATATACTCTGTCAGGAGAATTTTACATTTGCTTTTAAACAGGCAGCAGGACTAGATGGGTTATTTGGATCCAGTCAGAGCACTTTCTGCAACTTCTCTTCTTCTGAACTTCTTTCATGCAACTTCCTTTCTGCATTCCCCCATTTTGGCAAGATCATCACTCTTGAAACTCATAGTCAAAAGATAATGATGATAAAATTTCAGGATTACAGTTTGTCACCAGAAGATTATGAATATCAAAATGGGGAGGAAGCTGAATGATAAAGTGGCATGATCAGAATCTACAGAATAAAATCTCACCTCAGTGAAATATCTGTACACATAATTTGTTAACAGAAAGCAAGCATATAATAGTGAAGGGATTAATGACACATACTCCCGATGGTTCTTGAACAGGAGGCCTTTATTGCAACTTTTCTCCACTACTACATATATTTTCTTTCCCCATAGCCCCATATGCTGTTCATGTACCAGTATGTTATACAATTGGTCAGAGAGCCTTAGGCACGCACCTCAAGCCAGCCAGCAATTGGCCACTGCACAGAGCTCATCTTTAACACTGCAGCCAAGTTGTTTATCTCGACCTTGCTCAAGTTCTTGTTTCTACTGCTTACGTCCTCATTATTTCTAGTTCAGGGATGTGTCAAACAATGCAAGGCTACTTGTGAATTCCTTCCCCTCAATTCCCCCTTTTTTATTTTCAACCAACCGAACACTTTTTATAGATTTTTCTATCAAGTGCCGCAGACATTGCAATAAGCAAGGTACAATAAGCAACAAAGTGAAAATCACAAGCAGAATTACAATTGCCATCTTGACTAATTCGCTTAACCAACCCGCGATATCTAGGTTGCTTAACTGCATATCAAATCCTAATGAGCTTCTTTTTAACTTCCCTGTGGTAGTACAGTCCAATGATATTGGTCCATAGGCTCCTCCCTATTGATCTTCAGTACTGAAAAGGCAAAATGAGGAGCGTCGTCAGGATGCAAAGGAATTGTGAAAAAACAATCTTTCAAGTCCATAACAATGATGTCCCAATTACAGGGTATCATTGTAGGTGAGGGTAATCCTGGCTGCAAGGAGGCAATATCTTCAATCACTGCATTGATTTGTTGCAAATCATGTAGTAGTCTCCATTTCCCACTCTTCTTCTTGATGACACTGGTGAATTTCACAAGCTGTTTGTCAGAACACTAAGTCCTTGTTGGAGTTGTTCTTGAAGCAAATCCTGCAGCATTGTGACCTTATCTCTTGTGAGTGGCCATTGATCCACCCATACTGATGATTCCCTTTTCCATGTGAGACGGAGTGTCGGTCACTCATCAATGGCCGCTACCAAAATTTTTCAGGGGAGGAGATGGTGAATTTACATTGTCCCATCGTATCTCTCCGCATCAGGCTGATGGGGATATTAGTAATGTAAGGGCATACTGTGCACGTAGTACCTTTTTTTTTTTTTTTTTTTTTTTTTTTTTTTTTTTTTTTTTTTTTTTTTTTTTTTTTTTTTTTTTTTTTTTTTTTTTTTTTTTTTTTTTTTTTTTTTTTTTTTTTTTTTTTTTTTTTTTTTTTTTTTTTTTTTTTTTTTTTTTTTTTTTTT
>NC_048894.1:67253169-67414456 GCF_011077185.1 Oxyura jamaicensis | reverse complement strand
TTTTTTTTTTTTTTTTTTTTTTTTTTTTATAGTAAGCATCATGGCACTCTGAAAGGTGCTTGACATTTCTCCCACTCCAACCAATCCGCTTGTGAGAGTTGTCATTGGCCAAGCAGAGGGCCAATCTTTCAATGACGGTAACGTCTGCTCCAGTGTCTACCAGCATCTTGCATTGACTGGAGTGTGGGTGCTCAGAGCTATTCCAAAGAGTAACAGTAAGTGTTGGCTGATGCTGGGCTATGTCGCAGCCCAAAATACCTCCGAGAATCCAGTTGATCTGAATCCTGCTGCTCTCCTGATAGCATCCACTGCCTTTGGTACTACCGCTCAGAAAAGAATCAGTTGAGCAATTCTAGTTCCCTTTGGTATACACAATGGTGGAGACAATGTCCAATCCATAGCTAGGATTTGTCCATTATAGTTGGCATCAATTATCCCCGGCAAAACAAACAATCCGGTCACAGTTGTACTTGATCATCCTCGCAGCAATGTGCTACAGCCATTCTCAATCGGTCCTTTGACGTTCAATGGAATTTTATGAACGTGAGCACCCCACAAGGTGGGGTCTGTTACTGTGGAGTCATCCACTCCGTCATTCCCTCTGGTTTTGGTGGAGAGGGTGTCCACGGCGGTGGCAGTGTCGGCGGGGTTGCAGGTGGCGCTGGACCCTGCGTCAGCATTACGTTTCGAGCCCTCCCTTGTGGCGCGCTCCTCCTTTGACCGGGAGGCGGGGTGCTGCTGTGGTCGCGCGGCCCCGCCCCGCACTCCTCTTCTTGTTTCCCTGCCGCGGCAGCAGGGGCTGCCCTTCCGCGTTGTATTTAGAGCGTCATCGGCTCGCCCAATGGCGTCCTTTCCCACATCTGGGACATAAAGTGGGCGGAACTGCCAGCGAGCCGCCCCCTTGCCCACACCGCGGGCATGCAGAGTCTGGGTGGCTCGGGTCTCCACACAGATAGCGTATTTTTCTGACCCTTGGGGTCCTGACTGATGGTTAGTGCCGCTGCAAAAGCAGACGCCAGCAATTCGGTATGGTGTTCGATAGAGCCCACTCGGTTACATGCCTCTGTCTGAACTATTGTATTCACAGGCAGAGCCTGAAGCATCTTTTTACAGTCGGTATTTGTGTTTTCTACCGCTAGCTTTTGTAGCAAGGCCTCTTTTGCTTCCCGATTGTGAATCTGCTTATCTAGTGCATCACGAAGCCGGTCTATAGACTGCATGTATGGCTCAGACACCCCTTGCTGGACCTTTGTAAAGGGCTGCGCGGGCTTTCCAGTCTCTGAGATTCTTAACATCACCTGGAGGACTAGGGTTGCAGTTAGCAAGATGTTTGGATGTAGACGTGCCTGAAGGCATGGATCCCCTATCGGGTCTGCCTCTGTTCCCAAGTTTTGCTTTCTCTGGCGGTACGCAGTCACTGCTTTTTATTTCACCCACCTGTGTAGCCCGAGTGGCTGCTGTCTGTACCCTTTTTTCCGCTTGCCATGACCTCAGTCACCAAGCTCCAGGTTGTCATCACCTCAGCAGCTGTCATATCTCCCCGCAAGGCAGCATCCCATATAGTTGTCCCCACATTTTCCCAAGTTTTTACATCAAACACCACCAAAACTGTTGACTGGGCCCCATTCTTTTGTAAGAACTTTAGCAATAGTTTCACTTTATATGGGTCATATTTCACTCCTCTTTTTACCAGGAGTTGAGTCAATAACTATCGCCTCCTCCTCGGCCGATAGATTAGCTCCCATAGTTAATGCCCCAGCCGCTCACCTGCTTCTTGAGGTGATGTCCCAGGATTAAAGCTGCGGTCCCACCACCAGCTTGAGTCATTCAGCTGGGGTACCTCCTGACGCTTCTCTCGGTGTTGTTTTGTCCCGATGACATTGGGGTCACCATTTGGAGGGATTAACAGCACGGACTCCCGATGGCTCTTGAACAGGAGGCCTTTATTGCAACTTTACTCCACTACATATACTTTCTACTCCACTACATATACTTTCTTTCCGCATAGCCCCATATGCTGTTCATGCGCCAGTATCTGTTATACAATTGGTCAGAGAGCCTTAGGCACGCGCCTCAAGCCAGCCAGGCCACTGCACAGAGCTCATCTTTAACACTGCAGCCAAGTTGTTTATCTCGACCTTGCTCAAGTTCTTGTTTCTACCGCTTACATCCTCATTATCTCTAGTTCAGGGACATGTCAAACAATGCAAGGCTACTTGCGAATTCCTTCTCCTCATAATAGGATACAGAATTCAGTGAAAACTTTTCTGTCCAAAAATCCTAGACAAAATATATGAAGCATGCAGAAAAGCCAGTTGTGTACTGAAAGCAAATCTGGCTTTTAGAAATACTTTTTGCAAAACTGCAGTGTCTACCTATACACAGTGGTTGTTTAGGATAAAAAGAGGAAAACTAGGGACATCTAATCATCTGTCAACACCAAAATAAAATATATCAGTGACCTTGGTAGTGCTTAAATACGGCTAAATTGTTTATGCTGCATTACTTCAAACATTTTAGGGGAAAGCCATTTTAAATTGGTTCCTTTAGACACTAGCATAAATCTGTTGAAGAAGGAAGTATGGTCTGTTGTAGATTATGCACCCTGCACTGCTAACTACCGACAATGTGGCTTCTTCACACTAAATTGGGAAATAGTACTTAACTGGTCAGAGGTAACAAGGAGACAAGTCATTAAAGCTTGTAATGATTGTAATAATCAGAACAAGATCATTAGGGGACTACTGACAAGAAATCCATGGGAAAGAAGCAAATTACCTGTATGTTTGGAATTCCAATAACTTACTCAGAAAAAAGTGAAATTTCTGTGCTGTGTTGGTGGATGGTTTAGGAATGCAAAATATCAGTGGTTGAATGTGTTAAGCAACATCATCTAAAGGTCACCAGGGCTCCAAAGTAAAACTATGATCTCATGGCTGCAATTTTTGCCCTTCCCTGTTCACACCCTTCCCGTGTTTCTGTTTATACTGGGAAGTATTAATGGCCTCTGTTTCCCATGTATAGGCAGCTGTGCATCATGTAATGGTGTTTAGGCTAGCTATACCCCATAAGGTGTTGATAAATATCTGAGCTTGTGAGGGTGTTCTCTGGGACTGGAAAATGCCACCAGGGCAAGTCTGACACAGGCTCAGAGACTGAATGCTTAGAAGTGCATGCGGGGCAATAAAACCTGGGGGAAAAAAGCAGTGAGGAAGTCACATACCAAGATATGACTAAGGTAGGACAGCTTACCTTCTGAATTCATTGTATGATAGCATTCTTTTTTTTTTTTTTTTTTTTTTTTTAATGTAAAATCAAGTCAACTACTACGTGTTTTGGATTCAGATATGAGAAATTGAGGCATTTACTCTATGTGGGGCACCAACACACATATATATAAATATACACCACATATAACATATGTTAACATACATATTGAGTTTTTTTTTGGTGAATGCAGTAAAGGTTTGCAGCAGAAGCAAGGTGGCAAGGTTGTAAAAAACTGGGTCACCACTCGGGCCCATGCAAGCAGCAGCAGGAAGATGACCTCATCTCCTCCTCTCCTGTGCCAATGACCTGCAGCTCTGGATTGCGTACAGCAGCTGCTAATGTTGGAGGAGCCGCCCGTCCCAGTGGCAACAGCAGTGGCTAGGGCAGACTTCCCAGGCTCTACCCTCTTCCTCTGACATTCATCTGATAACAAAGGAGGTTGCCTTCCTTTGCCTAATTCATCTCCAAATAGGAAACAATCACTGACTTTATAGCAGAACTCGTGATCAGTTTGTAGCAAAATGTGAGATGCAGAGCAAGCCCTTTAACCTCATTTTAAAAATACTTTTATCGCTCCCTTTTATGGTATCATTACTCATGGCTTAAGCAGTAAGAAAATAGCAGGCTCACCATTTTAGCTGTCTGAAACAAGAAATGGGGAACAAGAAAAAAGATCAAACAATCCTTTTCAGCCATCATTCGAGCAAGCCTCATGGGTCTGCCTGCCTTGCGTATTTGAGCCACACAGGGCTGATTCAGCAGAAAGCGAGCACAATGTGCATGACATATCCTCAGCCACAGAGACACGTGAAAATGCCCTTTAGCACCAGGAGAGAGATTTCACGGAACTGCTGACAGTTTGAGGTGGGAAGGGGCCTCTGGAGGCCACCCGGTCCAAGCTCCCTGCTCAAGCAGGGGCACCTGGAGCTGCTTGCCTAGGACCATGTCCAAGAGGCTTTTGAAGATCTTCAAGGAAGAGGCTCCATAACCTCTCTGGGCAGCCTGTGCCAGTGCTCTGTCACTTGCACAGTGAAAAAGTGTTTCCTGATGTTCAGAGGAACCTCCTTTGTTCCAGTTTGTGCCCGTTGCTTCTTGTGCTGGCACTGGGCACAACTGACAAGAGCCTGGCTCCATCCTCTTTGCACCCAGAATCACAGAATAGTCTAGGTTGGAAGAGACCTCCAAGATCACCGAGTCCAACCTCTGACCTAACACTAACAAATCTTCCACTAAAACATATCCCGAAGCTCTACATCTAAACGTCTTTTAAAGACCTCCAGGGATGGTGACTCAACTACTTCCCTGGGCAGCCTATTCCAGTGACTAACCCATTCAGTAAAGAAGTTCTTCCTAATATCCAACCTAAACCTCCCCTGGCGCAACTTTAGCCCATTCCCCCTTGTCCTGTCACCAGGCACGTGGGAGAACAGACTAACCCCCACCTCACTACAGCCTCCTTTCAGGTACCTGTAGAGTGCAATAAGGTCGCCCCTGAGCCTCCTCTTCTCCAGGCTAAACAGTCCCAGCTCCCTCAGCCGCTCCCCATAAGACTTGTTCTCCAGACCCTTCACCAGCTTCGTAGCCCTTCTCTGGACTCGCTCGAGCACCTCCATGTCCTTCTTGTAGCGAGGGGCCCAAAACTGAACGCAGTACTCGAGGTGCGGCCTCACCAGAGCCGAGTATAGGGGGACAATCACTTCCCTGGCCCTGCTGGCCACGCTGCTTCTTATGCAAGCCAGGATGCTGCTGGCCTTCTTGGCCGCCTGAGCACACTGCTGGCTCATATTCAGCCAACTGTCAACCACTACTCCCAGGTCCTTCTCTGCCAGGCAGCTTTCTAACCACACATCTCCCAGCCTGTAGTGCTGCTTGGGGTTGTTGTGCCCCAGGTACAGGACCAGGTACTTGGCCTTGTTGAACTTCATACCGTTGGCCTCAGCCCATCGGTCCAGCCTATCCAGATCCTCCTGCAGAGCCTTCCTACCCTCGAGCAGATCAACACACGCACCTAACTTGGTGTCGTCTGCAAACTTGCTGAGGGTGCACTCAATCCCTTCATCCAGATCATCAATGAAGATGTTAAAAAGGACTGGCCCCAGTACCGAGCCCTGGGGGAACCCACTAGTGACTGGCCTCCAACTGGATTTGACTCCATTCACCACAACTCTCTGGGGCCGGCCATCCAGCCAGCTCTTCACCCAACGAAGTGTACGCCAGTGCAAGCCATGAGCAGCCAGTTTCCTGAGGAGAATGCTGTGGGGAAACGGTGTCAAATGCCTTACTGAAGTCAAGGTAGACCACGTCCACAGCCTTTCCCTCATCCCCTAAGCGTGTCACCTTGTCATAGAAGGAGATCAGGTTCGTCAAGCAGGACCTGCCCTTCATAAACCCATGCTGACTAGGCCTGATCGCCTGCTTGCCCTGCAACTGCCACATGAAAATCTGCTCTATGAGTTACCCTGGCACTGCTGTTAAACTAACAGGCCTATAGTTCCCCGCGTCTACCCTCTGGCCCTTCTTGTAGATGGGCGTCACGTTTGCTAGCCGCCAGTGTAAATACTCTCATTTAAAGTATTTACAGATACTGATGAGATCCCCCTGGAGGTATTTACAGACATGGATGAGATCCCCCTAAGCCTCCTTTCCTCCACGCAGAGCAGCCCCCTTCTCTCAGCCTCCCCTCACAGCAGAAGTGCCCTTCCCCGCGCCCCTCCCCCCCCTTTTGACAAGTGCTTCCAGCGCCCTTTGTTGATTTTTTTTTTTTTTTTTTAATGAGTGATCCCACGGCCCTTTTGGAGCGATTCCAGCACCCCCTACAGAGAACTAATGTATTAATTTATTTAAAAAGACAGTTTTCAGCTCGAGTGGGCGGGGAAGATACGCGGGGGGAGGAGGAGAGAAGAGGGATGCGTACGTGCGTGCGTGCCCACGCTGCGTCGGGAGCGCGCGCGGCGATCCCGGAAGTGCGGGGCGGCGCAGCAGCCGCATCGGCGACGGAAGCAGTAGTCGGAGCTGCCTTGGGCCGCGCTCCGCTCCCCGAGCCACCCGGCCATGACGAACTTCATCTCGGTGCAGCTGAAGAAGGCCTCGGAGGTGGACTTGGCCAAGCCGCTGTGCAAGTTCATTCAGCAGAGCTACCCGGGCGGCGACGCCCAGGCCGAGCACTGCCGCGCCGCCGAGGAGCTCAGTAAGCTCCGCAAGAGCGCGCTGGGCCGCCCGCTCGACAAGCACGACGCCTGCCTCGACACCCTCCAGAGGTACGGTTCGGTACGGCACGGCCCGCCTCGGGGAGGCCGCCCGCGGGCCTCGGGACCGGGCCGGGAGAGAGGGAGGGGTGGGGGGAGGGGGGGGTGGAGGAGGAGGAAGTGAAGGAAGAAGAAGAGGAGGAGGAAGAGGAGGAGGAAGAGGAGGCCGCCACATCGACTTCCTCTTTCGAGTGCCTCGAGAGTACTGGTGACCCTTGGTTCTGCGTAGAAGTCAAGGGGCTGGCCGCTTTTCTCTCATTCCCCCTTGCCGTCACGCCTTCCTTCAGCATGCACCGGCAGTGTGATGTTTTTCCATGGTCATGTTGGTATTTTCACTAAACTTAGTGTGATGATGGGAGGCTGGGTAGTGCCTCCCTGCTGCAGGGACTGCCAGAGGTTAGGTGAGCAGAAGGTGAGGA
Source organism: Oxyura jamaicensis (assembly GCF_011077185.1). Classification (NCBI taxonomy): domain Eukaryota; kingdom Metazoa; phylum Chordata; class Aves; order Anseriformes; family Anatidae; genus Oxyura; species Oxyura jamaicensis. The sequence goes on along the minus strand of NC_048894.1, from coordinate 67,407,522 downwards.
TGAGCTGGCTGAACTGCGTGAAGGCTGCTGCTGCTGTGGGACTAATTGCCCTGTCACCTACAAAAACATTCCGTCTTTCCCATCTCTGAAACATTACCGGTTTGTAGCCTTGATTTACTGTGTTTATCCCGTTCTTTTTCTTTGTGCAGGAAACGTTGCAAGCCCATTATAGCTCAAATCACTGAAATTATTGTGATTAACCTAGTGAATGAACTCTCAGTACAGAGTCCACTTTGGAAAGTTGGAGTCAAAGATTTGCAGTACCAAAATAAGAATTTTTACATGGTGGCATTACTTTTTTTTTTCTTTTTTCAGAAATATAAAAGTAGAGGGGTTTCTTAGAGTAGAGAGAAATGCCAACCACAAACTTGACACGCTTCTGTAACATTATCACGAACAAGTACAAAACATGCTTGATGTTTGCCACTAGAATATGATTCCTAATTATTTTAAAATTAGGAGGAATGGAGAAGAAATCAGTGACACGCAATAAAAAACTTGTAATACACGTTACTCTTTTTTATTTTTTTGAGGGCTTATCAAGCCCTCACCGGGTGTTTGGACTATAAAAGCTATGACTGTGCTGATCATGTTTTACAATATTGCTGTAGTTTCCTGTTCTATTCCTGTTTATTACTATGCATGCTTTTGAAGATATTACTGTGTATGCCTTTTGAAGGTCAGGGAAATAATGAGAATCTATGAGGTGAAAGATTGATTCAGCCAGCCAAGTGGGAAGGCTTCATTTTATCTTCTCTTGAAGGCTGGAATTGAGCTCCCTTTCCTGATGATGCCGATCAGACTTGTGATTAGTTTCTAGCAGAAATCCTTGTTTGGCCCACCTAATTCATATGACCTCACAGTAACAACTTTGTACAGGAGAAAGCCCTGCCCTGTGTCTTCAGTTCTGGTCCTCCTAGTCCATTTCTGAAAACCAAAAGATGTACGTGGCTTTCTAACGTCAGTGAGTTCAGTGTGAGGTCAGATCAACATCAGAGCCAGGAGCAGAAGAGGGTTGAAGGAGTGTGGCTGAAAGTCACAGGACTGAGTGGGACTTCCCTCTTCTGGTGTCAGTAGGTCATTAAATTAATTCGGGTCATAATATGCAACTTCGCCGTTAAGTTTTCTCTCTAGATAATGAAGGGAAATTGCTTGCAATGGTGTAGGTAACCACTTTTCAAGTCAGTTCCATATGCATAGACCTGTTCTCTCTGCAGGTGGCTTTGACTTGCCCAGGTGCTGTTGGTAGTAGTCAGAGGTTGAATGTGGCCTCTCACTGGTGCCACAGATGGGAAAGGCCATGGCTGCTGCTTCACACAGAAGGCATAAAACACCTGCATCTAAAATGATGTGGTTTGAGATTGTTCCCTCTACAGTGGTCTGAACTTAGTCATTAATTTTCATTTTACAGTTAAAAATCTTTTTTTTACTTCAGTCTTATTCATGGGAACAATAGAATAGGCATAAAATGTACTTAAATGAGGGAGAGAACTATCGGATAGGTTTTCATTTCTAATGAAAAGTTATGGTTTGTCCCCATCCGGCTGTTTATATTAATTACACGTTGTTGGAAGATAAAATTCTGTAAAAGTACTCTGATTACATTTTCTGTTAATGTTCTGTAAGGTGCAGACATGTGCTGATGAGCTTGAATAGAAGTATCCAGCTGAGCTTATGACTGCAGTAGCACAAGCTTCAGACTGCCTTGCGGTTTCTCTGAAAATTCATTTCCCTTTCCAACTTTCAGTATTTTCCTATTGCTATTTGGGTTGTACTAAGTCTTGTGTTTCGCTAACAACTTTAGCAAGATTTGCGTTGAGGTTGGATTTTTACAGTTGCTGTATTTAAATCTGGTTTGCTAGTGAAGTAAAGTTGGAAGAGTTGATTAAAATGTGGATACCCTCTGTGTACACTTACTACTTTGTGGCTTTTTATAGACCATTATACCTACTTAAGTGTTAAGAAATGAGGGCTTAATCTTCTGCTAATTAGTCTAGGGATGCCCACTGTTTTGCAGTCTTTTAGAAGTCTTGCTTTGAGTAGTTACTGCAGAACTTTTAGGGAAGAGAAGTACTCAGTTGCAGCTCCATTATCTAGGCAAACACCGAGCAGTAAAACTTCGAATGTGTGAGACAAGCTGTTGTTTGGCTGATCAGTGCAAATGCTTCTTGGAGAAGTATTTGAGATACCCTGACAGAAGGGGGAAAATGTAATTAGGGAAAAAAGCCTTGCTTGCTTCCAAGCTTTGTTTGTTTTGTGAGAATTTGGCTGCTCTGATGGTGACTAGGTAAGCTTGGTAGTGTTTCTCCTTAAATTCTGTCATACTAAATTTGATGTGGTGCCTTTTTTTTTTTTTTTCCTTAGCCTAATTATAGCTTCAAGGGGAGGAAGCAAGATGCTGAATACTGAAAATAACCAGGACTCCATTTCCCTTTTCTCGAGTGGTGCTGTGGTGGTATGAGTTTAATTGGTCTAATAAGTGTGTGGCTTTTGAGTGGTCAAATTCTCTGGGGACTGAAATTCTCAGCTCTGGTTTCCAGCTACAAGTTCAGGACTTCAGTTCTCATCTAGGAGATTGGAGACAGATCTTGGTCTCTTCTATATTATTTTGAAGGATTTTTTTTTTCTTTGTGATTCTTTGAAAGAGGAAGAGGATTTCAGGCTCTTAATGCATGAAGCTTATACATTAATGAAATTCTAGTTTAGACCTTGACTTCCAACTCATTTGGCTGCTGTAACAGCATGTAATGCCTGTTTTAGTGAGAGTCCTGTACTTGAAGAACCAGGTCTGTGTTGCTGGCATCTGTTCTCGCTTTTGTTGCTGTAGTTGGAACTCAGGCAGGTGATATGTTTGTGTGACTTTCTTTAGTTCATCACATTAGCAGGGCCAAGCACAAAATGCTTGTTGTATTGTGCAGCAACTGCTGTTCTTTGTGTCTTGATACTTCGAAATTACTGTAAATTTGCAGTAACACATTTGTTACTGACTCATGCAGCAGATGTGGTCTTTCCTTTAATATTTTTGTCTTTGCTAGCTTTGTTTTTATGGTTAATATCTGAGTTTACCATTATGTTAACGTTTACTTACTGATAAAGGACAGGAAATTACTTTAATTTTTTTTGGTCTAAAGAGTTTTAAGGAAATCTTAGTCTTGAATAGAATTTCAGGTTCTTTAGTATAAAGAAACAACATTGTGTGCTTGAAATAATAAAGAAAATTGTAATCTAGGAAGTTGTGTTCTTTTTAAACAAAAATCTCCATGTTGTTGGCATTCATAGATAGTAAATGGGGCAGTGTGCTTTGGTAGTAATGTATACCTGTTTATTTTCTTCGGAGTCCTGCCTCCATACAAAGCATAGTCTGTTGGCAACACACTGACTTCCCAAGGCCATTCATCAAGCTTTGCATCTTGATGTTGCCCAAATGGCAGTTGGTGACAGAGTAATTGTGGAATGTGGAAGGACAACTTGGCTTTGTTGGTGTCTTCTGGTTGGCAAATTAAATTGGGTAACAGGAGGAGATTAAATAGGAAGTCCAATTTTCTGTGTAATACCAAATGGAAAAGACTGTCTAGACAGCAGACGATGAAGAAGGTGTTCAAGTACATCTGTTGAAGTGGTATTCTGTGCTGGTATTTATTGAAGTGATTGTTTGTACTGTTATTGTTAGTTTGTATCAGTGAAATTTATTAGGAACTGTGTGTGTGAAGTGATTGTGTGACAAATCGGACCAAACTTAAACTGCTGAGAGCGTAACAATGCATAAAATTAACTTGACTTACAAAAGGGAGGCTGTCAGGCCTGCGGTGTAAGGTCACTTAAAGAAAATTGTACTTGTTAGTATATAAAATGAAGCAATAGTTACATGTGCTTTCAAAGCAAGACCATCTAATGAAAGATGAAGAAAACAGACAAAAATAAAAAACTTTTCATGAAAATAAGCAGATGTTTTTGAAAACAGTACCTTTCATGTGCAAACTTCATAAGTAATTGCCTTAGTTCTTACCTTTAACCTGATCACACAGTATAAATTTATCAGACTTACTGCCACTATTTTAGTTCTTTTGGGAAAACACCTTTGATTTGTAGAGTAGGAGTAGGTGCCTCAGTGAGGCATATTTGAAGTCTTACTTCATAATAGCTGCCCTTGTAGTAGCAATCTCATTGCTGCAGTGTGATAAGGTAGAATACAGCTTTATAGATTTGTGTGGACAATAGAAAAATTGCCACAAGCTTTAAAATCCATGTTAAGTGTCTTTAAAAAGCCTTTAATTGCAGTGCTTCAGCTGAAGCCATAAACCTGTACATCAGCAGATGTAATTTACTGAAGAAAATGCTAACACTATTTTTATTGTATATTAAAAATGCTTCCTGAATTTTTAAACAAACATTCCTTCCATGTGGGACATAGACCTTGCTTCATGTTTATCAACAGTGGCTAATACTTAATAAAGTAATCTGAGGAAACAGGAACAATGTCAACTGTTTCACAGGTTGTGAAACTTGCTGCTACTAGGTGTTTTGGATATTGGGAATATAAATTTTTTTAAAGAAACAGAACTTGACTAATGGGCATACAGCCGACATTATGTATGACAATTGTCACAGAAGGCATATAGGAAAACAGGCTTCATATGTTAAGTGTTTTCATTTGGCAGTTTAGTGGGTGTCTGTTCGGCATGTAGCCTATCATGTTTAATAAGTGGTGCAGGTCTAGTGCATAACGTGGGAGAACTTTGAACTGCTAATTATTGCTTGGATAGATTGTGTGGGGGAATGTGCTGTACTTGCCATTTTTCTGACACTCTTTCTTAAATATTTTCCACCCAGTAGACAAAATACTGGTGCAGGAAAACTTCTGGTTTTAATTCAGTGACTGCTATAATATACTGTAATGAAAACTAAACTTGGAACTGGAAAAAAATTATCAAGGATTAAGCTCTTCAATTGATATGTTGCAAGGCAAATGTCATCTATTTCAGATGCATTGAACTTTAAACAGGTGTCAAATTGTAGGAGACTGGGTTATAATATTCAGATCAAGGCACCATAGAGTAGCCTGTTAATTGTTAAATGTACTTTAGACATTAAGTCATGCTCCAGAAGTGATGTACCTTTATGTTTAGATATGCAGGGACTCGTTTCCATAACATTTTTCTCATCTGTTCTTCATCAGAAGGTGACAAGTGACAGCTTATTCTGTTATACTCTTTCTTCTACTTTGGATTGTGACAGGGTTCCCACATTATTGTTCCCTTTGAACTTTTTCATCCATTGAAAAGATCCCTCTAGACAGCATTTCTGTCTGTCCTGCAGGTCCTTCATAGCTATGAGTGAACCCCATAAATTATTGGGTGGTTGGGGGGGGGGTGTTGTTGTACCCCCTTCTTTACTTGTGGTGTAAGAAATGGAACTCTTAATTTGATTTAGCTCATGGATCTCTTCCTTTTTTTGTAGATACTATGATCAGCTGTGTTCAATTGAACCAAAGTTTCCATTCTCTGAAAATCAGGTAAGAAAATGTGTCAAACTATTAAACTGAATTGTGATTGTGGCAACTAAGATATGACTGCCAAGCCTGTACCTAATCCACTAAACAGTACTTCTCTCAGGCAACACATTTAAACTATGAGCCTTATTTTCCCAACCTCTGTTTATTTTCAGCCTGTACTCAAAAATAATCTATACTGAAATTTCACCTCTAGTGGCCAGGATTGCCTTCTTATTAAAGATTCAGAAAAGTTCTGCTGTTGGCTGGTGGTTATTGTGGTCTAAATTAGAAAGAGGGTGCTTTGCCAAAATATTCCTCTTTAACTCCTTTCCTTTTCCCAAGAAGTCTATGTCAGACTATGTTATAAATGCTTTTTTAAAAACATAATTTATATGGGGAAAGCTTTAGTTAGTAATGGATGGAATATGATGTTTGTTTTTTGAGGTAGAACAGATGTTTAATTCTTAGCAATAACAGAGTAAACCCACTGGTTTGCTACTATTTGTCTGCCTCTGCATCTGTAAATTACATAGTTTCTCTCTAGATGTGTTAAGTTTTTCTTTTCTTCCCCTAACACATTTCTGTAGAATTCCATAGTTTTGAGGATGAATTCAGCTTAAGAAAATGTCTTTCCTCAAGTGGAGACTGAAATAGATCTTTAGGCTCCTATATTTTGGGGCAGAAAGATGTAGATTTTCTGTGGAGGCATTTACTAGTAGGACAATTTCAGTTTCTTTAGCAGATGATATTTGAATGGCAAGGTTATAATTAAAACATTTCTTTCAGATTTAGGGGATTACAAGGGAGTGGTTTTGATGCAGTTCAAACTGATTTGAGTTTCCTGTGTAGCTGCCTTCACTTGTTTGTGAAGTAAAGCCAACCTACACTTTGGTTTTAATGTGCAAATATTTTGATATGGTGCTCTGCTAACTCTGAGATGTGGAGAACTGGGAAACTTTAGGAACAGGATTTGCAGATCTGTGAACTGTTCAGTCAAATTGAAATAGCGGAAGCAAGAATGAACAGTTGGGACCAGAAATTTCTGAACCAGCATTTCTGCTGGAGGAAAATGTTATTGAACAGTACTGTGTGCTCTCGAGTTGTTCTCCGAGAGCATTTTAAAATGAGGGATTTTGTTACCTTTCCTGGGCTGATACCTGTGGCCTACAGCCAGTTTGATCAGCTGAATCAAATTGCGGAACTTCAAAGCACATTCTGTGAAGTATTTGCATTGTCGATGGAATGTATGCTAGACATATAATATAAAACAATTTTTACCTGCTTTCTCTTCCCTGAGTGCATTTCCTGGCAATGCTGCTATTGAATTCACTCTTAATATCATGTTATAAATATTGTAGTAAAAAGCAGTTCCAAATATGCTAGTAGTTTGGAACAGTAGAAACTGCCTGGTTGGGTAGTTTCCTTTATCTGTGACCACTATACCTGGCTGTCAGACTTAATGCAAGAAGAATATCTTAGTTTGGAAATAAATTTGTCTGTCACTCTGAGGAGGAGTGGAGCTAAAGGTCTATTTTGAGAATTTATCTTGCTTGCTTTAAAAAAAAGATTTGAAAAAAAGTAACAGGAAGGAATATATATATATATATATATATATATATATATTTTTAAGTAACTCTTGATGACTCTCTAACACTTGCAGAGTGTTTGTAATGTCACAGGTGAATTAAATGTTTTATACTGTTAGAATTAAAAAAGGATAAGTGTGTAAATTTGGGATATTTTCTGAAGACTCCATTGTTTATTTTAGAAATAAAGATGTTTTTCACAACTTTCAGGTCTGTGTAACGTTTACATGGAAAGATGCTTTTGATAAAGGATCGCTTTTTGGAGGCTCTGTCAAACTGGGTATGTAATCACACTGAGAATGCAAGTCTTAATGATAAAATTTAAGATTTTTTTTATAGCTGAAAGGTTATTAGTCTTTCTAGTATCAGTATAACTTTCCACGAGTCCAGCTATGTTACTAAGAGATAAATCACTTCTGTTCCTTGGACGCCTCCAGTTGACTTTAGTGAAAACAGTTCAAGATAATACTAAGTTTCAAAGGTAGGCTTTTGGTAAGCCATCTCTTAATTGCTTTATATGAGTCAGATCCTCTTGTAAAGTGAAATGTCTAAGTGAAGCAAGTCCCCTCCAGAAGAAGAGTGTTTATTTGGCTTCAGTAACATAGTTGGACGTCACATGCTCTTCAAGAGACTAGAAGGACCTGCCTGCCAATGTACTGAAATGATTCTTCTATTGCTTTATAAAATGTTTTCAAACAGATTTGAAGACTTAGAAAAAAATATATATTTGTTTTCTGCAAATGTAAGGAGTTTGAATCTGTTTCATTTTACTTGCATGGGGATGGTTCTGAACTGCAATTTCTGGGTCATAAAATGGATTTGGAACACTTGCCAATGCAGAAACTAAGACTAAATGCTTTTGAATTAAGCGTAAAGCTGTCCAGCTGTCATCATTCTCTAATGTTTCTACTTATACCTAAGTGTTCATCATGGCTAATGTTGCAAGATGACCATTGCGATTTTGAAGCTGTAGACAAAGCCTGAAAAATCTGTTGCAATAATTTTTTTTTTATAAATTATATCCTGCATATAGTTTTCTGTTAGCAACTACTGAAAGTCTATGCAACTTGCATGTTCTGAATACAGGTGCTACAGCCATGCTTGGGTGAACTATATGCAGAACAATATACCACTTCCCTATGTGTAAGCAAATGCTGCACATATTTCCTTGCTCTATTTTCTTAACTCTTCTAGAAAGTTCTAGATAACCGTAGGATGGGTTGGGTTGGAAGGGACCTTAAAGCCCATCCAGCCCATCACAGATGCTGTGACTGCTTGAAAAGTGACCCAGTTCACATCATGGCATGTAACATGAAATGCGTTGGCTTAAGTTAATAGGTAGAACTATAAACAGATGAGTCCGAGGAGAAGCAATATTGCTAAACAGCTGTTCTCACTATAGTAAATCACACTTCAAAAAGCAGTCCAAAGTGTAAAATAATTCTAGATATAAAATATTTTTGCACTTAGGAAACTTTGAAATCATATTTGCTTGTGTTTTAGTCTTTTGAATGATGTGTAACTTCTACAAGATGTTTTTTCTGAAAAAAAAATATTGGAAAATTCACTTCAAAAGCGATTTTCAAATTATTTCATGTACTTCTGTAGATCTTTATACTATGGTCTTTATAGTTCCTCACCTAGAAACATTTAGCGGAAGTACTAAACAAGGCTCTGTTCAGCCTTCAGACTAAAGAGGACTTCAACTTTAAAATTTTGTTATGATTCACTTTATTTTTTTGGTTTGAAACTGTGGTTTCCTCTGCAGGATGCTAAAATACTGAGGATTATTTTCTTGACAGTGTGGGTAATTGTCTCTCTTGATTGCAGCTCTGGCGAGTTTGGGGTATGAGAAGACCTGTGTTTTGTTCAACTGTGGAGCATTGGCAAGCCAGATTGCAGCAGAACAGAATCTAGATAATGATGAGGGACTGAAAGCTGCAGCTAAACACTATCAGGTACAGAGGCTCCCTGCTTACGCTTTTGAATTCTGTTATAAACATCAATTTTATAGCTGCATGTGTTTTTTTCCCTTAATTACAAAGGTAGCTTGACTAATTACCTGGTGTTGGCTTGTACGTATCTGCTAGTTTTGAAGGATTTAATTGCATAACAGTTCCCATCTGCACCTTGCCCCCGAGAGTGTTGGTAACTAACAACCTTCAGTTTAGGAGTTAGTGACTCTGGCTAATATTCTTAGTAAGTTCTACAGCAATAATCTCTTGTATTCTTCTTGATAAAGTGCAATGTGTCTTCCCTATTCTTATGCGATTAGCCATAGCCAATATGCTTTTACTTGTAGTCTGTCTTGATAAATGTCTCAGTGCAATTTCAAGAAGAAATTGCAAGGAACTTTTTTGGTAGCTAAACAGTAAATGGGATACCGAACAAGTTCTATGTTTTGAAATTATGTATTAAATTTGTAAAGGTAAAAATCTGTTTGAGAACGTGAAGGATATTGTTTTGTTTTGTTTAGTTTGCAAGTGGTGCTTTCCAACACATTAAAGACACTGTTCTATCAGCATTGAATCGAGAACCTACGGTGGACATCTCTCCAGACACAGTTGGAACTCTCAGTCTTATTATGTTGGCTCAAGCCCAAGAAGTGTTTTTTTTGAAAGCAACAAGAGGTATACTTTAATGTTTGGGTTAAATATTTAAGTGCTCATTGCAACTTCCATAAAAATTTTTAAAAGCATATTATGTTACTAAGAGCTGGTAAATGGCCTTTCAAATGTTTTTATTTTCCCCATTTTATTTTTCCCATTATGGATTTCCACACCATGTATACCTGCAAATGCAGGTCATTAAACAAACTACAGATGTCACTTTAGAATTTGTCTAAGGTTCATTTGATAGTGCATTTGTTCCATTTGTTTTTCTTTTCTTCTTGTGTTCAAAACAATTAGCCTTGCTTTACAAAGGAGTTTGGTTTACATGTTTTTCCTTCTTGAAAGCTGAAATCATCATCTAAAAGAACCAGGAGTACTAGAAATAGTGCACAGGAGCTTTACCACTACCCACCTCCTATATGTGGGTAATGATTTCATGCGAATTTAGAGAAATGACTGTACAGGGAAGCAAAGTACACTTCCTAGGAGTTCAGTGGAATTAAATTGTTCCATTGCCCCTCATTTTTAAGAGGGGAACTCTTTGACCTTGTTTAACTTTGAGAATGCCCAATTTATCCCTGAAAGTGAAATTCTGCAGGTAGAACAAAAATTGGGTCCCGAACTGTTAAAGGCTGATTATGAAATACTCATTCAGCAGCAGCATATTTTCATGCAATTATTGAAGAACATATGCTTCCAGGAACTTTCCTGTGGAACAGTACCATCTTCAGTACTAGATTTTCTTGCTTTTCTGCTCCTCAACAAGCTGTACATCTAGAACTTAAAGGTATTCAAAAGTAAAACTAAGGACCTAAAGGTCAGATGTGATGCTCACACCCCCTACCCCTGCTCTCCACCCTATTGTTTGCGGTACAGTGGAGGAAGGCAATGTTTATCTTACCTTGTATGCTTCTTCACAGGGAAGATTTCTCAAAAGTCTCATATCCTTACTGCCTTAATCTTAAAAGAATCTTAACCAGAAATTAGTATCCTTTAGCTAACTGATAAACCATGATTATGTCCTTTATTAAGCTGTTACCGGTATTTTGGTCTCTGGATATTTGGACGTTGCTTTTACATAAGTCCACAACTTGGTCTCAAAACTCAAATTCAGCTTCTTGCTGCGCTGATGATTTGCATTACATGCGATTTTTGTTTTTCATCTAGCACGAGATGGTCTGTTTAGCAGCCTTACACAGCTGATCTTGTTGGTTCTGATGGAATTGAGTTTATTCACAAATTGAAAGCAAAACTGATTGACAAAAAACAAATTGGTCTGCAAAGTCAGACTTCGTTGCAGAACTACAGATTAGTTCCAGAGTTTCTGAAGAACTTAACATTTTAAGTGTCTCTAAGTCTGAATGTTTAATCTTCCATCTCTAGGCTTGCATAGTAGCTTTGATATTTTAAGGATATATAAGTGAAAACAAAAGCCTCTAATGGTGAAGGATCTATTCCGAACTGTTTACATAGAAAAATGATTGTCATGTTTCTGTTGTTAATGTGGCTAATGTACTAATATTTTTTTTCTCCATTTAAGCTGAGGCTTTGTGGAAGAATATGTAACTAGCACACACTCTCACTAGATGGGGCTACAAGGATGTTCTATTTAGGTGTTTTGTTTTTATTAAATATTTAGTGTACTGGAGAGAAACACTTTAACAAAAAAGTTGCCAACTACTTTCTTTCCATATGTCTGAATCCTGTTCCATGGTGAAAAGGTCTGTTGGGCATATCTTAAGTACATTTACCTCATAGAACATAGATATATAACATCATAGCTCATGTCTGCAGTGTTGTAGATGTGTGTGTGGGCTGGAATGAGCAGCCCACTTGGGATTTGATTTTAGTGAGTAAGTATGCCCTGCAGGCTTCTTAATCCCCCCTCCCATACATCCCACTAATGCTTATCAGTCTGGCAGAATATAAAAATCACCTGAATCAGGGGAGTCTTGTTTGTAAGAGCAGCTATTTAGATGGCCAACACTTGCATTGATTGCCTGCCTTGTCTGTGGAGGCTGAATTGCTAGTGTAGGCCAGAGCCCATTATGAAAGGAGATGAAAATAGTTAGTGTGTTCCCATTTTAACTGTTCTAGCTCTAGTAGCAGGGTGAGAACAAGAGGCAGGAAATGCTGCTGAGGATATGGCTCTGCTGTGAAGTAGTGGGTGCCAGTTAGAGGAACTGTGGTTACTAATGTTTAATAATGCTTTCTATATTTGCTGTAAGTTGACCTCAGTGTGGGCTGCTATGGAAAAGACTGGTCCCTTCTCCTCTGCTGCACTTCAGGTTTTTGAGTCCTGACATTGAGTTTGATTAGGGAACAGGTCCTGCTGAAAATTGAATATATTTTTGCTGGCTATATTTTGGCTAAATTCTTTGTGTGACCGCACAAATGCATGTGCTGGTACAAGGAAAGGTCTGAGAAGGAGCTGCCAAAGCTAGAGTGGAACTGTGCCTGTTACTGGCAGCCTGCCCTTGGTGTGAGGTGAGGCATCACTCTTAATCCTGCATAAATGCTAGCAGCTACTGGAAGATTTCTGTTAGCACTGACTGAACTTGCAGCTTCATGACTGAAGTGAAAAAATCTGGAAGCTGCAGCTGGATATCAAGAGAAGAATGGGATTCTACCCTTGTAATATTATACACTTGCAGTACAGGTGCTGGTTAAACAGGTAATTTATGTCAGCTTCAAAAACTGATGATAACCTTAATCGTTGTTTTTTCTTTTCCAACCCCAGATAAAATGAAAGACGGTATCATAGCTAAACTAGCTAATCAAGCTGCAGATTATTATGGCGATGCTTACAAACAATGTCAATATAAAGATACTCTGCCCAAGGTTAGTAACCCTCATAGAAATAACATGGGATCTGCTGTTGTTCACAATATGCTTGATGAAGAACACGTAAAATGTTATCCTCAAGAAAAGTTGACCATCATTGCTACATTTATGTTGTATTTGAACCTCTAACTTAATGAACAATGAAGAATCTAGGAGGAAAAATATACAGTTTTTTAAGCAATTAAAATGTGATGTGTTTACTTGTGACACATTTGTTTAAAGGGATCTTGGGATGTTTGATACGTTTAGGGATGCCTTCTTACTTAAAACACTAAATATGTTTTTCAAACTAACACTTCCTAATGGGGCTTAACTGGCTTCTAAGTGTCCAAGTTTTCATTTGAAATTTGTTGTCTTGGTGACAGGATGAATATGGTATCATTGATTACCTATCTGTTAATGTAAAACATGGCTGAAAGTGTGTCCTTTGTCTGCTTCCCTGCCATCTCCTCTTCTTCCACCCCAAAACAATTTGGTATTTGTAAGTTATCTCTGTTAAGGCTTGACTGTGTGAGTGGTTTTGATTTTGGCAGGTACAGGAAAATTTTTTCCATACTTTGAATATATACTAAATAACCGGTACTTTAAGAATGAGCAAATGAAGAAGGCTTTACCCATGATATTCAAATAATAAGACAGTAGAAATTATTTTGTGCAGTGTGAGTTACTTTAAACTTGGATAAAATGTACTTATTTTTTGATATTGACTCCTGACAGTTATATCAAGCAAAGTAGGAGATTGGTTTACATAGTGCTTTTTGGCTGAATATCTGTAGGAAGCATCCCACGCTGCTGATGTTCAATTATTCCTTGTTCATTGATAATTTCAGAACTAAAATAACTATTCCAGCTTGCAGTGGTTGTCTTGTTACAAATGTGAAATACACTAGATTTCCTAAAACAAAGCAAAAAAATAATGCCTTCCCTACTAGAAAACTTAGTGGAAATATTTTGACCAGTGATAAATGAAAAAGGTCAAGATCTGGTCCTTCAAGTTGATACATGTTCTTAGCCAGATAAGTCTCTTTAGTAAATACTTGGGCAATTATTTTCTCCGGAAAAAAATCAGGTCAGTTTTTTTTTCTTGTACTGTAGAATAGAAACTTGATATTTATGCAAACTGTGCTACTGTACTAAAGTAAAAGCAGTATGCATTTTTATTTTTAAGCAATAAATCCCACAGAAATACCTTTGCTGTAGGCCAGTCAGTGATTTTTTTAACATATATTTTGGGAAAAAAATAAAGCCTATTTTAACTTTAAATAGTTATTTTACTTGGCTGCAACTTTGGGTTCTTTTGTGTGTGCATATATTTCCTCTTGTACATTCACTGGCGTTCTACAGATTGGGCCAATTTCTTGCTTAGGTACTGTGGTTGTAATTGAATTCTGAGGGGTGATGAGACTGAATGAAGTTATTGCTTTGTCTTTTGTGCTTGTGAATCTCTCTAAACAATAGATTTGCTGCCTGTTCCGGTTGTACAGTAATTTGGCAATTGATTATTTGAAATAACATAATAAGGTTTGCTGATTCTGTGAGTTAACATCAGCTCTGAGAGCCGTTACATATTTAGTTAGGAGTGTGAAATAGAAGGTGACTTGATATGTCAAACTCCAGTTGCAACCAGCCTCCCTGGCTGCTGCTCTTTAAAATTAGTCCTCTTTTTTTTCTTTTCTGGTGGGGGCAGTGAGGTTGCACAAATGTGAAGAAGTGGTTTTTACGTACTGAGGTCTTTAAAACATCACTCTGCTTTTCCAGTGCTCCTTGATTTAAGAAATAAAACAGTAAGGCCAAATCCTTGATCAAAGACCATGCCTAATGCTGTGGGGTGCAGTATAATGTTTTCTTCATGTCTTGGTTGGTACTCCTGTGAAGATAAGTGCATTTATATAAAAGTCTAAAAATGACTTTTTAATGGCTTGCATCTCAATATTTTTGGTCCTTTTATTTGTTCTTTGTTTTCATGATTCTGGAGTTACTTTCTTGATAGTCTTCTGCTGTTATAAGTGTAATTGCTTCATTAGATAAAAAATACCCGTTTTCTTCCCTCCCCTTTCTCCCTTCTTTTAAGAACACTGCCTTGGCTTTGTCCTGGGGGTTTTTGGGTATGATCTTGAAACTATCCTTTCTAATATGTGCATGCATTTCTAATCTTTGGAGTAAATGTTGCGACTTCATGGCTTGGATTTAAATTGTAGTTCATCTAATATAATAGACATTAAGAATTTTGCTGCAATGGATTTTTTAAAAAATTCTGGATTCAATCCATGCTAAGTCGCATGTTCTCTGACATTTACCTCTAATATTTTAACCTATCTAAACCATTAATTGGGTGATTCTAATTTCCTCTTCTTCCTTTTTCTTCCTGCATCCCATGTTGTCTGTGGTGGTTTATGTGGTTGGACTTTCCCCTGGTCAGTATTTTTATTTCCAGGAGGTGTTTCCTGTTCTGGCTGCAAAGCACTGCATTATGCAGGCCAATGCAGAATATCATCAATCTATCCTGGCGAAACAGCAGAAGAAATTTGGTGAAGAGATTGGGAGGTTACAGGTGTGTAAAATGTATACTTGTTTTCTTGCATTTTTCAGAAGAAAAAAATAAGTCATGTTTATCAAGTGAATTAAATTACTAGCAGCTGTCAAGATAAATATCTCTGCACTTTAATTATTTTTGGACAGTTTGATACTGCTTGACACATCAAGTCTGTTTTTGTATTTACATATGCTTATCTCAAAATAGTTAACATGACAGATTTGCTAATAAATGTTCCTAAGTAATTTTATTAAAATAAATGAAAATTTTCTTATTCTGTACTTAATCCTTTCCTGCAACCCCAATTTAAATCTTAATTATTTTTGAAAAGCACAAGGGAATTTTTGAGATGCAGGATTATCTTGTTGACATTTTAAAAGTTACTGTTACGCGTTTATTGCTTGCTTCTGGATGGAGCTTGACTTTTTTTTTTTGCATGTTCGTATAACAATTAAGTGCCTATATGAACTGCTAATAGCAAATACTATGACTGTTATTGGGTGATGGATGAAGATATATACCTGTTGTTTACTCTTGAGTTTGAAATCTGTCTAGCGGAGCCCTTTCTCTAGGATATCATTGTAATGCCTTCATGCCTTCTTATGTTCAGCCCACATAATGCTGTGTTATAGGAGGTATTCCTTAATGCTGAGTAGTTAAGATTTTTTTTAGTGAAGTCTGAAGAGTAGTATTACCTATTTTAACACTGTCGTGAATGGTGTGTAGTCAGAAGTTAGTCCTCTCTTTTTATTTGAATACATTTAGTAAAGTAAAACTTAAATTCTGTCCTCTGTAGTTATTACAATGCTGCTTCCATAATTAATTTATACTAGAGATCTAGTATTCTTCCTGATGAGCTGCTTTGAGAAATTCAGGTGAAATAAAGTAATACTTTTTTTTGGTTTTCCTAGATCAAACTAGATCAAAGATGGATTAGGCAGGGAGTGGGGTAAGAACAGTTGTAGACTGTCAAATTAAAGTACATATGACACACCCCTGTATCTTCTCCTGTCACCCTGTTTCTTGCAAATGTTAATTAGACTTATAGTATTGAGGGGGGAAAGAAGGAGAAAAGAACAGAACTGCTGTTGAGTGCTTTTTGGCACAATGGAAAATAGAAAAAAATGTCAGCAAACTTCAAATATATTTCTAATATTTCTTAGGTTCTACTTCTCAATCCTCAGAACCTTGAGTTCTTGAACTGGTGTGAGTTTACATAAATCTTGACTAAAATTGCCTCTTACATGTTTTGTTTTATTTTGAACACAAATGTGATCAGGATGAAACAGATACAATCTAAGCACGGTGTTGTTCTGCATCACTCTGAAAATAAACTGGCTGTAGGAAAGCCAGATACATCAGGGTTGTATGTAAATGCAGCAAATGGAAGTGACAAAACATCGGACCATGTATTTTATTTTAATGTGCAGTAGGATTTCAGCAACATTTTCCTGCAGCTTCTGAGTTTGAGATTGGGTGTTGGTAGCAGGTGTGAAAAACAGGACTCTGTTCTTGCCTCTTCTCTGCATGTGTCCAAGCAAGCAAGATTTGAACCTTATCTGCAAAAACAAGCTTTTGGTTTCATAAAGGAACATAAAAATGATGTGGTGACTTCTTTTGAGAATGTGTTTTTGTGGTGTTACTGCCTCTAACCCATGTTGGCTTCTTTTTGGTTTTAGGGACTCATATTGAAACTATTGTGGGATATTAACTTGCCCACTGTCTTTTTTTCCGCTAAATTATTATAATTACTCAATTATTTTTTCAGTTTTGATAACTGAAAAAATATCCATCATTTATGGAAGAGAAGAATATCTACCATATGCTTTGGAAGTCACTTGGCTAACTGGGACACTCATCTGTTTTCAAAAAGAAACATAATGGAGAGAGGGAAAACATTGTTTTAATTTTAACTGTGTTTTTTATTTTCTAGCATGCAGCAGACTTGGTTAAAACAGTGGCATCTCGTTATGATGAATACATAAATGTTAAAGATCTGGTTGACAAAATCAACCGTGCACTTACAGCTGCCAAAAAAGACAATGACTTCATTTATCATGACCGTGTTCCTGATCTGAAAGACTTGGAGCCCATTGGAAAAGCTAGCCTTGTGAAGTCTACTCCAGTTGTTGTTCCCCTCAGTCAGAAATTCACAGGTAAGTAAAGTGTGTGAAGCTTGGCGTAATTGCTATCTTGTGAAATGCACATGATCACCAATGCTCCTCTGTGCCATGAAAATGTAAATGTTTACTTCTGAATCTATGAAATTTACCACAGTCTTTGAAAGTATCATTTTTTCTAATTTGCTGTTTCACTGCTTGATGACCAACATACTAGGAGATTAAACCACAGGTTGAAAGTCATTATCTACAATGCAATCTTTAAGATATTCTCAGATTTTTCTAAGCTGCTGTTCTTCTATATTAAACCATTCTTTTTAACTTCAAAAAGAACACTGATGTAGGTGATAAGTATCAAATCATATAATCTTCACTAATCTAGTTGCTGGCCTTTGTAAAGCTCCAAAATATCAGTTTGTCTGAACAGGAAAGTTCTGAAAAATGATCTGCTTGTCTTTCTCCTTTTCTTCCTTTTAAAAAGATCCTTAAGGAAAATGACTTGTAGTCATACAGATGCTTTTAAATTACTTCAACTCAAGTTCTGCCTTAGATGGAAATCTAAATATATTAGCTAAAGACCTGTAGAAATATCCACTATATTAAGCTAGAGAATTGTAGAAATAGATTTATTTTTTAGCACATCCTGGGGAGCGGAGAAGTATCTTACACTGTGTATATCGGTCTCTGTATAGCAACCTGTACTAAAGAGCCATGAAGATGTTTGTATCCTTTTACTTTCACAGTGCAATTGCAGTAATTTATGCTCCTTCACTTGTAGACTTGTTTGAGAAGATGGTTCCATTGCAAGTTCAGCAATCTGTGAGTGTTTATAACCAGAGAAAGGCAGATCTAGTAAACAGGCTAATAGCTCAGATGAGAGAAGCCACAAATTTGGCAAATGGGTAAGTATGGCTTCATGTTAACTTTATCAAGATGAGTTATGGAACAGCCTCTCAATACTAGTTCCCTTGCAGCCTGTCAGCATCCAGATTAAAGTAAAGTTTTTTATTCCTGTGCAGTAGGCTGGCAAATTTGAGGTCTATAGTGGTATTTAGAACTACTTGAATGCATCTAAAGAACAAACAGTACTTCATTTTCTTCAGCCTTTCATCAGTTTCTAGGAATCTGACACTAGCTCAGAAAGAGTTCCACTACCATTAATCTACAGGGATTTTCATGTTTTAGTGGTCAGCTTGATTGAACCAGTGATCCACTACATGGTATTTTTCCCCCAAGATTTTGTTCTTTAGTGATAATAAAATCTTATCAACCTGAAAGATAGGAATGTAACTCAAGGCAGTTGGTTATTTATTTACCAGATAGTTGTTATTGAAAATGTTTGCCACTTTTTAAGAGCTAGAAGACTAGGATTTGTTTAGCTTTTAAGAGCTTTGAAACTCGCTTTGGGAGAGGTGTACTCTAGGAATAAGTTTAAAGTATTCAGTTTGACCTTTCTGTCTAATTGTATGTTGTAAAATGTGTCCATTCTGATAATGGACTGTGAGAGCATTTATTTGGATAGCAATATAATTTACAGGGTATATTACAAGTATCAAACACATCACACAAGATGCTGTATAACATGTTGACTTTTTCAGTGTGTTGGCTTCCCTCAATCTTCCGGCTGCTATTGAAGATGTGTCTGGTGATACTGTTCCTCAGTCCATTTTGAACAAGTCCAAGTCTGTGATTGAACAGGGAGGAATTCAGACTGTTGATCAGCTGATCAAAGATTTGCCTGAGCTTCTACAAAGGAACAAAGAAATCTTAGATGAAGTAAGCTCAGCAACTGCTAACACTCAAGACATTCTTGAAAAAAAAACACAACCCACACTACCACTCAACTTGTTTTCTTTAAGTGGCAATAAAAAAGTGCACAGTTACACAAAATACTTGCGACTTTAATAGCGTTTTAAAACCGCGGTGCTTGTAATAGCACTAAAAATACTGCTTGTAATAGTACTTTAAAAACATGCTGTTTAAGTGTTTAGTCCACACATGCCAAAACTGGGCTGTCACATGGATGTTCACCTACGAGTATTTTCTTTTTTAAGATTAAGTTGGGGGAGGCAGGGAAACATTCTGTACAGATTTTAATCATTTGTCTTCTATATCTTTTATTTGTCGAATTAAATTTATACAAGATATTTGTGTTGGTGGTATTTTCTACACTAGCTATATATTATAGCTATTTCATGTTTACAAAGGGTTATAATGCATGTAACACTTCTAACTCTTGCAGTCCCTACGGTTGTTAGATGAAGAAGAAACTACAGACAATGAACTCCGAACAAAATTCAAAGAACGCTGGCAGCGAACACCATCCATTGAACTCTATAAGCCTTTAAGGGCAGGTAAAGTTACTATTTCTTGGCTTGAATCTTAGGAATGTTCTAAAAATGTTCATTTTCATTGTGTAAATTGAAGTAGTGTTCAGTGTTGTGATGCTGTCTTTAAAGATAAACATCACAGTTTAGGAGAGGGTGTGGTAAAACATCTTTGCCATCTGTGCTATTACTTGGAGTTGAGGGTTATTGTAGTGGAGAGTTTGCTGCTTTTGCTCCCATGGAGCACATGTGAATACTAAAGTTTCAGAGATGGTATATAATGAAAGATAGCTGCCCTCCTAAGAACTTGGTTTCAATTACCACTTACGTGGGTCTTCTAGGTTAGTTCATCTGTGTGTTAACATCTTTTTTTTTTTTGTATTTCCTAAGGTGTTCTTTTGTAATTGATTTTTCTTTTTTCCAACGGTTAGTTAAGTTACTTATGATCATCACTGTATCAGGCTTTCTGTGTACTTAATATATTTTGTTTTGAAAAAACAAAGTGTTTTGAAAAAAGTGTTTTGAAAAAACTTAGTGTATAGTGAAGGCACAGGCTTTAAAATCTGAGTGGCTCAAACTAGTGTGTATTAATATGCTGTCATATGCCTCTCTGGATAATAGAGATGCTTTTCTTAAGCACTACTCGTATAGGAAACTTATGATGTTAAGGCTTAACATGGACATTAAATGTGCTGATCCATAAAAATGTATGAAGACTTGCTGAAGAACATTGAAAACCGGTCTGGTGTGAGACACGTTTTCAAGTTTTAACGCCTGTTTTCTCTTCCCACCACCAGAGGGAGCCAATTTCCATAGTATCTTGAATAAAGCTGTGCAAGCGGATGGGCAAGTTAGAGAATGCTATCAGTCTCACCGGGATACAATTGCACTTCTGTGTAAGCCAGAGGCAGAGCTCAATGCAGCTATTCCTTCTGCTAACCCAGCAAAAACATTACAAGGAAGTGAGGTAAAGCAAGGAAATTATTCTCCATTTTGGATAGAAGGGCTGCTCATCTAACAAAGTAGACTCAAGTTGACTGATGTAGAGGCTGATTCTTAGCTGCTATTGTTTCTATCCCAATTGATGCAGAACTTCCAAAAAACTTGGCTTGCTTGTTCTGTTTAAAGTCTGCTAGAGTATATTTTGTTATGCTTAATGTAAGCAAGTTCAGTTGCTAAGTACAGTAAGACTGGGTGACAAGCAACTGTAAAAGGAGCAATATTTGATGAATACTTTGTATAGGGTGGTAGAAAGTAGTGCTCAGGCTCTTGAGGCAATTAGATTTTAAAAAAATGTTTTCTAGTATTTTAAAGTATTGGGCAATTACACAATTTGCTTTCTGAGGACATCCTGGCTCATATGGTAACTTTTCTCATAGGAATTGGTTTGAAGTAAATGTATTTGATTTCCATGTTTACAATATTGTGAAATGCCTGATCTTTTTTTTTTGAAAAAAAAAAAACACACGTATTTGTAGCAATTCAATGTTATTAGTGGAAGCAGATATTGTAGAGGAGAATGTAGCTTGAGGAATGCTTGAAGGTCTTTGTTACTTTGCATTTTGTCTTTAGTCATGAATCCTTAAAATATGTCATCTTAAATATATTTGTAAACAGAAGTGCATGCAGTATTATTGCTGGTATCTGAGGAGTGTAAGATAGAAGCTAATAATGGATTTCTTAGTTTTTCAGTAATTCTTCAGAGCTCAAACTTGGCAATTTTATTACCTAGGTCGTTAATGTCTTAAGAACTTTGCTGTCTGGTTTGGATGAAGTTAAAAAGGAGAGAGAACAACTAGAAAATGACATGAAAGCTGTAAATTTTGACATGACGAGCAAATTCCTGGCTGCACTTGCACAAGATGGTGCTATAAATGAGGAGGCTATCTCTGTAACTGAGTTGGACAGAATTTATGGAAGTTACACACAGAAAGTGCAGGAGTCCTTGAAAAAGCAGGAAGAACTTCTCAAAAACATTCAGGTACAACAACTTGTCTGTATGTTGTCTTTGCTCTCAAACTAACTAGCAGCAATTCCTCAACATTTCCAGTGCAGTATAAATATACAGCTCTTTTTTTCTGTAGGTATGCTCTCTACTCCATTTTGCTTATGACTGTCATAGAACAGTTGATACTCCTTTATTCCTCTGATCACGGAAAAATACAGGGTTTTGGTTCAGTATTCACTGGAAAGAAATGTAGATTTCTAGCTGACTCTGCCAGAGCTCCAGTGTCAGTTCTCTTGGCCCAATTCTGCAGATGGTTTTGCCCTTGAAGAAACTTAGCTGTGTGTAAGAAGTTTTGGTTTGGTTTAATCTTTTTTTCCTCCTCCTGTCATCCCATCTTGATAGTTATTTGTGGGATAAGAAGAGACCTGTCTTTGCTGTCTGTTAGACATTTTCTGTCTCTGAAGAACATTTTGGTTTACTTCTTATTGTTATTTATAGTGTGCTCAACTTCCAGTATCTGTAACGCTCAAAGTAAAAATTATTGAAAATGTCTTATACTGTGATTTATAATCTCAGTCTTAATTTCTCAGTAACACTAGGGACAGGTACCTGAAACATCTGGCAAAAGAGTAGGTCCTAGTGCTTAGACAAATAAAAATAATTGTTTGAGTGATGACTGGGCCTTTTTGTGTGCAAGATTACTTGTGACTTCTGACTAGAAGTTGCACTTAATTTTTCCCTTTCTGCAGAGTTATTGCTTCTAGATGAGAATGTGGACACTGCTTTTATCAGGGATCTTATATTCTTATGTTTCTTAACATAGATACTTCTAAAATCTTGATGGATATTACTTTGATGTTTGAGAGTCCTGAAATACAAGTTTGATTGCTGCTTCTGGCAACTGAAATAGTCTTTTAATTTTTTTTTCCTAAAGAAATAAGATGCAAGTGAGCCTCTTCTCAGTTTTCTGCTTCTCTGTCCTCTTAATAGCTTGCCAATGTCAACCAAATTTGAGGTAGAGCTTCTTTAAAAAAAAAAAAAAGTAACTTTTGAGATGATTTTATGATTATCAGTGGAGTATAGTGCAGCAGAGAGCCTAATTAGTATATTCTCTGAAGGAATCTCTACAGTAGAAACTAAAGAATTAGCTGGAGGTCAACAAAAGAGAACAGATAATTAGTTGATACCTCCTGCCTGTCAATTAATACGCGTTTAATTCTGAAATAGCCACTGCACTTGGCAGTTAACAAGTATCAGGAAGTACAGTGTGTGGCTGTAAGGTGATAAAGGTAGGTATTGGAAAAAGAGGGTAGAAGCCGTGAGTATAATTGAGAACAGGAGATGCAGAATCTTACGTGGAACCAGGCTGCATTATTATCACTGCTCATTTTTTCCCTTCTTCCTTTTAAGAATGCACATCAAGATTTTTCAAAGATGAAACAATCAAACAATGAATCTAATTTAAGAGAAGAAGTTTTGAAGAACTTAGCCGTGGCAAATGACAAATTTGTGGAACTTGTAGCCAATTTAAAAGAAGGGACAAAGGTACAGTAATTCTTAAAGAATTGGAAGAACGTTTTATTTACACAGTGAGATGTGAATCTAAAGTCATAATAAACATCATAGTCAATGCTAGATAGGAGGTACATTTTTGAAGACTGTACTGCTGAAGTGAGGACAGTGAGTTGCTTGAATTTTGATTGTTCTGGCAGCTTTGAAACACTTAGTTACTCTCTGAAAACCAAGCTTTTCTGAGTGTTGATTTATATTAAAATAGGAACAGGTATTGATTACTGCTGAGTTACTAATGCTGAAGTACCCAGAAAAGCCATTTTATCTGAAGAATTTTCATTTGTTCTCCCGTAATAATCAGTCTATCAAATCCGTGTTTTATATACTGCTACTGCATACATGAGGAAAGATGAGGAGGGTTTTATTTAACTTGCTTTTTTGATCTGGGCTTCTGGAATGTGTCTTACTGCTTCAGTACTAAATGCTTTTACTGATTTATTGAATTGATAGTCTGCTAGAGGACAAAAAAGAAAACAAAACTGTGAAATGTCAATGAAAATTGAATGCATGGAACTGACTGAAGGCAGTAAAATAATTACCAAAAAAAAATCAAAAATATCTGTATAGTTCCTCATTAAGTGACCAAATTTTGTTCTGTTTTTAAATAGAATTTCCAGTCTTGAACTATGTATGTAGTTTTTAATCTTATAAATATGTGCAATTGTACAATATTAGAGGTAAGGACAAGACCTGACTATCTGCTTCGGAAAAGAATACAAAGGCACTAGCAAACTTTACTGGAATGGCAGGTTCTGGGCAGTATAGTAATGTAATGCCTATAACTGGGTCAGTATGTAGAAATAAACTAGAATGGACTCTGGAAGTATTGATTGAGCATGTTAATTTTTTCTTTACTAGTTTTACAATGAGCTGACAGAAATCCTTCTGAAATTCCAAAACAAATGCAGTGACATTGTCTTTGCTCGCAAGACTGAAAGAGATGAACTGCTCAAGTAAGATTTAAATACTTTAAGCATTATAGAAATTAAGTAGTTATCAGAAGGTAATCCTTGGACAAGTTTATTACGGTACTTGATGACACAAGAAAGGAAGAATATGTTGACTATTTCCTCTTTGCCTTGTGTGTTAACCTCACTCTCCCTTCCCTTAAAAACCTACAATAATAATAGACGTAAATAATGAATGCTACTTAGAAGTCTGTTCTCCTGTTCCCATATACAGTTTAGCATGAACATGTTTCATCTTACCATGATTTTACTCTACTGCATTTTTTTTGTGTGCATCTGGTGGTAATTTTATTCTTTTATTTGAGGAGCTTTTGATTTCTGTACCTTGTCCTTGCTGTCATCTTGGTTTGAGAAGTTATCTAAGTGCTTCAACATATAATTGCCTTCTGTGTCCCCCAGTGTGGTGGAGGGAAAAACACTGGTCTCTGCTCTGTAGTCTGATCTGGTCTGTTATGTTATTATTTAGATTATGTGGGTTGCCTGTGCTACTGAAGAAAAGGAAGTAGTTTTTATCCTTCCTGTGAAGGGAACAGTTGTGTTGCTGTTGTCCCTTGCATGTGATCAAGTTAGTGTAGTATGCTTCAAATGTAATTTTTATGCACTTGGTGCAAGAAGAAAGGATAATTTAGAAGGTTCACCTTTTCCAATTTTCAGCTTTCTTCAGCAAGTGTATAGCCTTTAGTAAAAAGGGCTAGGTTTTAGTAAAATAATAATTGGTGAAACTGGAGCTGTTCTGTGCATATACCTTGTTGTGAATGCTCAGCCCTCAAATTTTACCTCTTCTAACCTCATCCTTTTTGGAATTGCTTTTTATCACTTGATTATTGTGTTTTTAAATACTTGGCAGCCATATACAACCCCTTCCACCTCTTTTTTTTTTTCCCCCTCCCTTCCTACATACATGAAGTTTGGAAGCTGTAAGCTGTCGAACCGAGGCTTAGGTCTGAATATTTCATGTCCCTAATATGTTAGAATTCAGCGTTAAAGATGTAGGTTTAGTGTTGATATAACATTCAGCTGAATCTTGCCGTGATACTGTTGTACTTCCTCATGTGTTAACTGTTCACTGACACGAAACTCTCAAGGTATGCAGAAATGATTGGGTTTGGGATATTTGTAGTATGTCTACCAAATGTATTTCTCAGTATGCTCAGCCTATGGTTTTTGAGTGACTGAAATGGTCTGTTGTGCACTGTGTCCTACCTGTCCTTCTGCCCCATTAAAATCAAAATACTGGCTGTAGGTTCTGTCTTGATACAGCAAAAATGAATTTGTTGAACTGGTATCTCATGTAGAGCTGGAGACGTAGTTTCATGATTGCCTGTTGGATGACCATTTTAATAGTGTTTTAAGCTCCACATTTGATGTGCTTTGTTGCTGGCTGGCCAAAATAGACTTCATTCTGAATGCCACCAATCTTTGCAGCTTAGTTTTAAGAAGAAAATTGCTAATTCCTTCCCTTAGTTTTTTTTCTAAGATGGTAGATACTGTTTTTTATAGTTTCATGATAATAACAGCATTGAATAGTTATTTCACTGTCTACAACAAATATTTTGATATACATGTATGTAACAGTGCACTAAGACAATATTTCTAGCTTTTTCTCACCATTCCTTTTTCCTAGTGATTCAGTAGGGATAACTGCAAAGACAGTTTTCTTGGAGCTCTTGTTTGTCTCTTCTCTTTTTTCTTCCTACCAGTAAAGTTGCTAGTTTTGTTCTTCTCTGGAGCTCACCTTTGCATGCTATATAATAGGAGCCTGTAGTTTGCTAACTAGACTGTATGCCTTTGTCAGTCTCCCTTGTCTTCTGTTTCAGAATACCAGGTATGAAGTTCTAGCTGTTACATGTTGCTATGTATCTCGTCTACTATATTTTTATGCAAAGTTTTTTGAAACTTTAACTGACTGCTTCCTGAAGTGTTTTGGATGAATCTGTCAAATCTCAAGTATTAAATCTTTTGCATCCAGAAATATATACTCCATTCATCTGAACATGTAACTTAAAATTGCTTCCTCAAAATTTTCATGACAAGCTGACTGTAAAATCTGTTCACTGTTTAATGGAAGCTAAAACATGATACCAAAGCCTCCTTGTATCTTACCAAAGTAATATCTAAGAGTAGTGATCTATACCTAATACTGAGCTGGAACATAATGATGTTATTAGAAGAATAGATGTAACATTTAATCAAAGATTGGCTGGAGGATTTTCTGTAATGAAAGTGATTGTACTCTAACTTGTTTGAGCTTAGCTCACTGATAATGCTTAAATATTAAATTTATTTTGTCACTTTTTCTTAATATAGTTTGCTGAAGTGTATAACAACTTGTAAATAAAGCTGTATGTTTGCTTCTCCATTTTTAATAGAGATTTGCAGCAAAGCATTGCTAGGGAGCCCAGTGCACCCTCTATTCCTCTACCTACATATCAGACCACACCGGCCGGAGGAAGTAAGCCTGCTGCATCATCAACTCCCACGCCAGCACCCAGAACCATGGTGGTAAGTAAATGCTACAGAATTGGTGAGTTGGAAATAGAAGGTTCATACTGTGGAACTCTAATCTATACGCTGTTAATATAATTCCTTAATGTATTGGTGTATTTAGAAAAGTGTAGAAGTGAAATACAGGGAGAAGTCTTAAAACTTTATGGAGAGTTAATGGTTTTCATAACTGTATATCTGAAATGGAAAGTTCATTGCTTTCCAGGTGCTATGCATTATCATCTATGTAAAGGGAATATAGAATGTCTTTTTCTAAAGGAAAAAAAAAAGTAAATCATATAACCATAGCTTTTAATTTTGTGACTTCCTCAAAGAAGCTCCAACTTAATTCACTGCCTTTTGTTAGGGTGCTAAACCACAGCCACCAGCACGGCCACCACCACCTGTGATTTCTGCGGCAAGCAGTTCTTCTGCATCAGCACCATCTGGACCAGCTACAGCTCCTGCAGCTCCTGCTGCAGTTCCTCCTGTTGCTCCGGGAGTGGGTGCATCAAGCACTGCACCATCACAGGCACAGGGACCTCCTTACCCAACTTATCCAGGTTTTCCAGGGTATGCTATTGGAGTACTTGCACTGTTGCATGTTATCCCATAGTGTAAAAGCACTTATTTGTTACTTGTGACACATTTAAATTGTTTTTTTATCATTGAACATATGTTTAGTGTTCTTGAGGTGTGGTGATTTTTTTTAGTTTTAATTATGTATTTCCTGTTGGAATCATTTGCTGATAGTATTTGTGTGGGGGGGTTCATTTTGGTTGCAGGGTTGTTTTTTTTTCCATTTCCCCTTTTAAAAGGAGGAGATAAGACTGCAGTTCCTTAACCATGGTTTGTGGACTGTTGCCATCCCTTGCATAATTAGTTGGTGTTTATGTCCTAAGTGTTGGCATATCATTTTTCAAATCCTGGTATCTTGCTAAAGATGCTGAATTACACAGAACAAATTGCATTTGAGTAGTGTACTTTCTTCTGATGCTTTTTTTTTTTGGAGTCAGGACAAGGGTTTGGAGGTAGTTGCTATCTTTTTCAGTAGCAGGCTCTAAAAATGTTAATATAAAATGTTAATATATGTACAATGATCTTAAGCGTAAGAAAATCAGTTTGCATCAGTTCTTTTAGTTCTACCAAGTTACTTTGCTCTATCTTCGGTCTCCATTTATGTTCCATGCATTATACTTTATTTGGTCCTTAAAAGTTGCCATACTTTCTGTTGTACAAAGTAGTATGAAAATAAAGTGTTTGCAGTGATTGCATTTTTTTTGTGCCTATCAATGATTTAAATTACTTGCAAACTAACCTCATCAGTGTTGCAACTAAAGCATGCTTTTTTTCTTCACACAGGTATTGCCAGATGCCGATGCCAGTAGGCTATAATCCATACATGTATGGCCAGTATAATCTGCCATATGCGCCATCACCTGTCTTTCAGAACCCTGGACAACCACCATATCCAACACCTCAACAACCTGGATACCCTTTTCCTCAACAGCCTTATTACCCTCAGCAATAATAGATCTGCACAGAAGCTCTGCTTGTTAAAAAATTGAGAGAAAATTGCAATAAGGATACTAAAACTTCAGCTTCAGTTAATGTACCATACTGAACTGTAGGCAGTCTATGACTCTTGTTTGTTGTTAACTGCTCAAAAATGTCTAGATCAGTTTCTGATTACATGAAACACTCAAAGATCTGTGGCGGCAGTACAGACTGTAGAATAATGCCAGAACTAGAACCTAATTCAGTGGTCTGAAGTTGTACACTACATGTTGGCTAGACCAAAACGTTTCTTTGCAAAAATCCTATAAAAAATGGATTAGATAAGAAAAATGGAGCAGTGCTTGCACTGGGTGTTATATATTCTATGGAACTACATAGCATTTCGTTCTATACTCTACTGGTTTGTATTTTTTGAGTTTAATTAAAATAAGCTATTTTGTCTAATCAAGGCCTTGTAAATCATCAGTAAAAAATAAATTACGTAAGAATGGTTTAAGCACTTCACATTTTCATTGCCATTAAATTGTATTTTGTGTGTTCTTAGATTCTTTCATTTGTCCCTTGACTTACCTGTGGCTGTAATGCCAAAATGACGTCTGAAATGCTTAGCCTTACAACTGAATTTACACCTCTTCTCCTTGAACCTATATGTTTTTTGTGAGTGTATAACTAACCATTTTGATACTGGTAGATGAAGTCTTGTGAGTAGAATCCTGTACCTTTTGAAGTGTATTGGACTAAAAACTTTTCATTATCACTTTAAAAGAACAGTTACTTTCGTCTCAATAAAACTTTTTAAAAGAAGAGAGATCAAGATCCCTTTTAGAGGACCAGTGGTTGGTTGGTTTAACCCATGTTTTTCGAAGAAGTTAATCAAAAATGTGTAATTGATTAATAATCAACAGTTGCCCTATGTTAGAGTTTTTCAAATTGTTTTTATATGATATTTTTTTCCCCAGTAAAGAGCTCAAAACTTGATGCATATTCCCTCAGGGAGCTTATTATCTGTGGAGAGATTTTTTTTATGGTAGAAAAAGTTATCTTGTAAATTAAAGCGCACTGAATATTTACTTTTGGATCCATGTTCTTAAGGGTCTACCTTGCATTATGTTTTGCATTAAGATAGTGAAGGATATAAGCTTGTGGCTAATGGCTTCTACCAAATATTTGCTAAAAACTTTCATATTTTTTTTAAACATGCTGTGTAGTGGGGGAGTCACTCCTGTAGCCCTTAGTTCTGTGGGACAATTCCTTGAGTGCTTCATACAAGATGTTCTGGCCATACAGTATAGCTATCACAATACCTATGTTAATGTTACTACTTTTGTCTTTCTATTTAAGTGCCTGGTTAAAATAGCAAGGTATACTTTAATGTAGGGGGTTTAGAGGGTGCCAGTTACTGTAGCATCTGGGTGCGAACCTTACTGGATCTTGAATACTCTTCCACTTAAAGAAAGCGACATACTTATTCATGTGAGCTTCTTTCTTTGTCTCAAGTTCTTGCTATGTGATCACTCCGATTACTTTGTGAAGGCTACTCATCTTTAATGCTCCTTGTCCCCCACAGAAAATGTAAATCAAAAAGTGAAAAGTAAACATCTCTCAGAACATGAGTATCTAATTCTGAACAGATTTACCAGCTCTGTAGAAGCTCAGTCACGTAGGGGAGAAGGATGGAATAGGTGAATCGAACACCACAGATGCAACAGTGCACAAAGAGAGGCGCTTTGCGTTTCTTTATAACCATGGCTGAATGGGGTGGCACAGGGACACTTCCAGTGTTTTTCGTAATAATAATACTTAAGAGGCAAGCAAGGACAATGAGAAAAGGCTAGGAAGGAAACTGTTTGAATCAACAATCAGAATCTGATTTTACTCTTAATTGGAAAAAATAGCAGTTTTCCACTAATATCACTGTGTCGTTGTGAGCAAGTGCAACTTTAACTCAGCGATTTTAGTTCTACATTTCTAGTACACTATTGCCTGTAGATTGTTCCGTTTGCACATTAGATGCATTTGAGCTATTGTGTAAGTTTTGTTTCTAGTGCCTCAATTTATAGAACTTATTTTAATGCTGTATAAAAATGTAACTTGTTCAGCATAAGGGTTCCCAGAACTGAAATTTTAAAGTTTCCTAGATTTGAAATCACTGTTAAAACACTTTTCCAATTGTTACTGTTTTAGTTTGCTATTAGTTGAATATGTATAGAAATCTGTGCATTACTTTCAGCTTTCACATGACCGTTTTTTCTAAAAAGAACAGAAAAATCCAGAGACATGTATGTATCTGCTTTTAAGCATGCAGCTGTCATGACTTCAGTTGAAATGTTATCTTGTTCTATAGTTTATTAAAAAAAATCAGTTAGAAAACCTGATTTCATGGCTTCTCTCTTGAGTACTGTGGCTTCAGACAAGTCTTTACTTTGCAAAGATGAAAATAAATTATGGGTTCCCAAGTCAGTTTCTGCTGTGGTGAATGCCATTAGCATATCACCTTTACAGGTGCTGGTCCTGTGTCCAGCACCTGTAAAGCAGGTGCTTTACAGTACAGCAGCTGTTCTGTAATAACTGTACTTAAATCTTTGTAGTGGTACTGATTTTCAAGGCTGATTGAAAATATTTCCCTTTGGTTATATGAGGAGGAAATGGTAATGCCCTTCTGCCTTCAGATTAAAGTATGTTTTCATTGTCTTGCATTAGGCTGGGTTTCATATTATTCGTAGCAGCATGTTTTTACTGGGCAAAGTTGTTAACTTCACCGTTACAAGTCTTTAACTTACTCCAGCAGATAGGTGGCTCACATGAATGCTCCAAGAACATTTTTATTTTTTAAGAGACTATATAATATCCATATTGTAGTTGCTATATGGAGACAAAAGTTTACAGTGATGCTCTTCAGAGGTTTTGAAGTTGAGCATTTATTTTGTATAAAAGCTTTCAAAGCAATTCATCTGAAAAGCAAGTCTTACAAAGCAAACTAATAATGGATCATCAGTGAAATACCAAACTATTGGAGGTTTAGTTGGTCGTTTTTTTTTTATGTGCTTTCAGGTTATATGAAAATATTCCTTTCTTGACCACCAATTTCTACATTGTCACCCTATGCTGGTTCTTTTGTTACAGTCTTGAGTATGATATAGGAATTACTCTGACTGCTGTCAGGGCTGATCCATGGGATCAGCCTGAATTATGTTGAAAGTAGTCTATTGCTACTTCAGGGTATCCAGAGGCCTGTATTTGGGCCTGGATATTCTGAAATAAGATCACAAATTGCTAGGTAGCTGTAAATTGGAGGGAAATCCAAAAACACCTCTTTGGGAAGGAAATGTTTTTTCCATTAGTTGAGTCATATTGGATATTAGCTGAGTCAGTTGGATATTAAAATGTACATGGTTCTGAAGTGACTTGCAACTCATCACCTGTTCTCTGGCATTTATCCTAACACTGAAATAGTGTTAGTGATGGAACACAGAAAATTTAATTTTAAGTTTTGGTTCTGTTACTATCAAATGAAGTTACTTGAATTTTCAGAGCTTTATTTTTTTTGAAAATTCTAGTTTTTAAAAAATGAGTTATGGCAGAGCAACACTGAGTTCTTGTGTATTTATTCAGGGGGAACGTGAGAGGATTTGGGATATTTTTTGTTACTGTCACTTCTGGATAGCATTAGACACGTGCTAGCTTTTTAGATTTAATAATGACCATTGAAATTTGTATTTAAAGTGGTTAGGGTTTATTATTTTTTACCATGTTTTCATTGTTTATCACTATAGTTTAAATACTGGTAGATCACAGAATTTATATGAATATTATGTTCACCAAAACACTTAGTCTCATACTTTTATTCTCTGACAAATAATGAAAAACAAATAATGAAAAATTGTCAAAATTTTTGGACTCAAGTTTTGGACTCAAATTTGGAACTATTACCTTCATTAGCAAGTATTTGCTCTTAATTCCTAATGATAGCTTTGGCCTTGCATCTAATTCCCCTATATTGGGTGTAATAACCATTGATGGTAACAATTGTCATCTCAGTTGTACATTTTAAAAATAAAATGGTGTTTCTAAATCTTGGGGAAAGCTGGCCATCAGTTTTATTAACTAGGTTGTAAGGAAAAGTTTCTGCAGTCAAGTGTGAAAGGGAAGCGACTTTGCTGTTGTGAAACAGTACCAGGCCATAATTATCACAAGACAACTGCTATCAGCTCTTTCAGCTCTCTCACCTTAAATCAGTTCAGTCCATCAGTACTGGTTAGTCTTTAAGCACTGCCTCCTAAAAGCACAAGATTGGGCAATTCCAAAATATCGGAAGTCAGGCAGGCAGGGCAGCAGGCTGGCCTCACTGACCAGGGATCTTCTACTGGAGCTTAGGCGAAAGAAGAAAGTGTATAGCTGCTGGAAGGAAGGTCGGGCAATGAGGAAGGAATACAGGGATGCTGTTCTGTTTGTAGGGAGAAAATTCATGTGGCCAAAGCCCAACTAGAGTTGAAGCTGGCCGTGTCTGTGGGAGACAATAAAAAAGTTTTTTTCAGATATGTGAACAGAAAAAGGAGAACCAAAGAAACATAGGTCTGCTGCTTGATGGGGAAGGTCAACTCACAGACAATGATGTAGGCAAAGCAGAGATGTTTAATGCCTTCTTCGCCTCTGTCCTCAACGCTGATGATGGGCTTCAGGACCCTGGGTGCCCCATGCTGGAGGACCTTGATGGTGGGAATAACAAACTCCCACCTGACCCTGAATGTGTGCGGGATTTGTTACTACACCTGGATCCATACAAGTCCATGGGTCCTGTCCTGGTTTCAGCTGGACAGTTATTTTTCCTCCTAGTAGCTGGTAGGGTGCTATGTTTTGGATTAGGATGAGAAGAGTGCTGATAACATGCCGATGTTTTAATTGCTGCAGAGCAGTGCTTACACTAAGCCAAGGGCTTCTCAGCTTCTCGCTCTGTCCTGCCAGCGGGCAGGCTGGGGGTGCAGCAAGAGCTGGGAGGGGACAGACCCAGGATATCTGGTCTAAACTGGCCAAAAGCGTTTTCTGTACCATATGGCATCATGCTTAGCAAATCTATGGGGGGTGGTGGCTGGCTGTGGTGGCAGGTGCCGGCTGCTCAGGGGCAGGCTGGGCATCGGTTAGCAGGTGGTGAGCAACTGCATTGTGCATCACTTGTTTGTACATATTATTATTATCATTATTATTTCCTATCTTAATAAACTGTCTTTATCTCAACTCACAGGCTTCACTTTCCTGTTTCTCTCCCCCATCCCAGCGAGGGAGGGGGAAGGGTGAGCGAACGGCTGTGTGGTGTTTAGCTGCCAGCTGGGTTAAACCACAACAGGTCCGGAGGGGATTCATCCCAGGGTGCTTAAAGAGCTGGCTGACGTTATCGCGGGGCCTCTCAATTATTTTTCAATGATCTGGGAATTTGGAGAGGTCCCAGTAGACTGGAAGCTGGCAAATGTTGTGCCAATTTTCAAGAAGGGTAAGAAAGAAGACCCTGGCATCTACAGGCCTGTCAGTCTCATGTCAGTGCCTGGTAAAGTTATGGAGAAGATGATTCTTGAGGCTATTGAAGTGCACCTGGGGGACAATGCAGTCATTGGTCCCAGCCAACGTGGGTTCGTAAGGGGTGGGTCCTGCCTAACAAATCTGATTTCCTTTTACAATAAGATCACCCATCTAGTCGACCAAGGGAAACCAGCTGATGTGATCTTTTTGGACTTCAGCAAGGCTTTTGACACGGTTTCCCACAGGATCCCACTGGACAAAATGTCCTGCATACAGCTTAACAAAAACATAATATGATGGGTGAGCAATTGGCTGATGGGCAGGGCTCAAAGGGTTGTGGTAAATGAGGCCACATCAGGCTGGCGGAAGATCTCTAGTGGGGTCCCTCAAGGCTCTATCTTAGGGCCAGTCCTCTTCAATGTCTTTATAAATGATTTGGATGTATGGCTGGAGGCTGTTGCCGATGACACCAATCTTGGAGGAGTTGTAGACTCGGATGAGGGTGGAAAGGCCTTGCAGAGAGATCTGGACAGGTTGGAGAACTGGGCGTTCACCAACCGCATGAAGTTTAACAAAAGCAAGTGCCGGGTCCTGCACCTGGGACGAGGCAACCCTGGCCGTACATACAGACTGGGCGACGAGACGCTGGAGTGCAGCCCCGCAGAGAGGGATCTGGGGATCATGGTTGACAGCAAGTTGAATATGAGCCAGTAGTGTGCCCTGGCAGCCAGGAGGGCCAGCCGTATCCTGGGGTGCATCAAGCACGGCATTGCTAGTAGGGCAAGTGAAGTGATCGTCCTGCTCTACTCTGCACTGGTGCAGCTTCACCTTGAGTACTGTGTGCAGTTCTGGGCACCACAGTACAAAAAGGACATTCAACTGTTGGAGAGTGTCCAGAGGAGGGTGATAAAGATGGTGAAGGGCCTGGAGGGGATGACGTATGAAGAGCGGCTGAGGTCAGTGGGCCTGTTCAGCCTAGAGAAGAGGAGCCTGAGGGGAGACCTCATTGTGGTCTACAACTTCCTCGTGAGGGGGTGTGGAGAGGCAGGTGACCTATTCTCCATAAACACCAGTGATAGGACCCGCGGGAATGGGGTGAAGCTGAGGCAGGGGAAGTTCAGACTAGATATCAGGAGATTTTTCACATAGAGGGTGGTTGCACACTGGAACAGGCTCCCCAGTGAAGTAGTCACTGCACCAAGCCTGTCTGAATTTAAGAAACGTTTGGACTGTGCACTTAGTCACATGGTGTAAACTTTTGGGTAGACCTGCATGGTGCAAGGAGTTGGACTTGATGATCCTTATGGGTCCCTTCCAACTCGGGATATTCTATGATTCTATGATCTCATATGGCGGTACTGACTGAATTTGCAGTCTTAAATCCACACATTTATTTTCCTCTCAATATATCTCCGAGTGACAGCATGTAGTATGCCTTTACTGTGTTATTGCTCAGTTACAGCCTGAGCCTGGCCAAACTGGGACTTCCCTTGTCCCACCACAGACACTTCTAGCAATGAGCACGTCCTCTGGTCTCAACTTTGACTGCAAGCTCCCCTGTGGAGCTAAAACAACTAGCAGAGGAGGAGGAAAGGAGGGCGGCCACTTGTTCATGTGTTATGTTTTATGGCCCTGGACTATGATAGGGCAGCCTCACTGGAAGCTGGTATCTTGGCCAGCACAGAGTTTATGGCTTATTGTGCTTAATTGTGATCTACTGACAGCCTGCCTGCTTTTCAGCATGTGATGGTGTGTATAGCACACCATGAGCAGAAGCTCTTACATAAACATCAGGTCCTTTTTCTCTGGAGGACTACCAAGAGCATTATCTGCATGAAGATGTCTGCAGATGGCTCAAGCTCCCTTGTTGTTCTGTTTTGTATTTCCTATTGAGGATTTCCACTCTACTTGTTGTCACACCTTGTTTGACCTCTTAATTTTTGTCATCTTAAACCTTCCCTGGGTCAAACATTCAAGTAAGGAAGGGCCAGGTCACGGTGTCAGCAATCTCAGAAAACATCACAATGGTGGGTTTGTGGGCTTGGTGCTTTGTGCTAGGCCTGCAGCAGAGGGCAACCAGCCCTCACCACGCAAGTCTTCCATGTTGCCAACAGCTCCTTTTGGTGTGGCTGTAGGCAAGAGGAGATTCCTGAGCTCACCTTGGTAGAACAGGTGAGTTGCTTTTACTGAAGCACTGCCAATTTTAAGTGAATGTAGATACCAAGAAAAAGTCTTGATTGATAACCTAAAGCTGGAATTGTAGAGTCAGCATTGTGCAGAGACATCTATATTGATTGCCCATTTCCAGCACCCTGACTCCACTAAGCTGAATTTAGGGTGCTCTTCTGGGAAGGCAAAAATGGTGTGTGTGCTCCTTTGCTGATGCAGTTTTGTGTTATCTGGTCAGGCTTAAATCACTGCTGCAAGGAAGCAGTGTTGGAGTAAAGTAGCTGAAGAGTTTTACCATGACCCATCAGAATGGGAGCGGATGGCACTGTGGGGTGGCCACAACAGGAACAGCAGACATTGGGGGGGGGGGGGGGGGGGGTGGAAATGTGGAGAGGAAAGGTGTGAAGGTGGTCAGACAAGAGCCAGGAGAAGGCCTGGCATTTTGGCAGGAAGACGTAAATCTCATCATTTGGGGTGGTCCGAGGAAAACAGAGTTCAGGTTGAAAGGGCTTCAGAATTAACTGAAACAGAAGAAAATGCAGAGCAATTGTAGTAAAGGGAAGGAGAAAAGGGGTGGTGCTGAAGCTGTGCAGGGAAGGAGAGGTTCCAGAAAAAGTTTTAAATGTGAAGGAAACTGATTTTTCTCATCCTCCTTTGACAGGGAGAGAAGTAGTGTCAAGGAAAGGTGGTAAGGTGATTTCCAGAAGCAGAAAATGAATATGTAACTTAGCACAAACACAGATGTAAATCCAGCAGAGACACTGCGTCTTCCAATGTCCAAAGACACAGCTGTTTTCCAACATCGTTATATGGCCATGCTGAAATATTTTTTTCTTGTTATACTAAAGTCAGCAAAACTTTGCAGTGCAGTTCCAATCCCCAAATATAATTAAGAAATCAGGAGAGGCTGGCAATTTCTTACCGCTAGGTGGCATTATATGGAAAGGCATCAGATGATCCAATGCATACTGCACTGCTGTTAAATCCTTGTCTCTCCATGGCATCATCAATTTTGTGAGGAAAATTTTGAACAGCATTCTTAAGGGTCAAGATGAAATGATACAGGCTTATGGAAGAAAGTTTTGTTATGCTATAAAAAAGATTGTTGTGAAGATATCAGAGAAAGCTAAACAGCACCTGTAAGAAGACAGTTTACTGAATTTAGAGTTTTTTTTTCCTGTTTTTCTTTCTCATTTTTGGCTATGCTAAGCACGTGGTATTTGCCCCTGGGGTTGCCAGTGGTGATAACAATGGAGCCACCCGGTTTTTCCTGAAAGGACGCCTCATGCCCCTTATTCTCAATTAAGGGGCAGAAGGGTGTAAGGTGTTTGGTGTACTGATGGCAATGGCCTCCATTGTCAGTTAATAACCTTGATGCATAGAGTAGTATAAATTTTTTCCCCAAATCTCTAAAGAGGAGGTGACAAAGGATGTGTATCTTCTCCTTTCCCCCTCTAGACAAGAGCCACCACTTGAATAACTGCTTATGCTGGAAGGTACCCAAAGCAAAGTGTGCTGCAAGTGCCCATGCTACTGGCTGTGTACTGGTTTGTGCAGTGATGCAGAGCTGCCAGGAGAAGCATCAACATCATAGTTATGGCAGAGGAAGAGCATGTGGTCAGGGTGAACTTAAATTGTACCACTCTGGGCTTTTTACCTCCTGCGGCTTCACTTTGTGTGGTCTATCAAACCCTGTGGAGAGGAGTATGAGATGAGCTGGAAGCTCAGGGTAATAGAAGTTGAAACCTGTGCCTTTGAGTACTATTCCCTTGAGTTGTACTTGTGTTTTGGGTTCAGGAGAGGGCAATATTCTTACCACATCATGCATCAGCATGGCAAAAATGGGCTGGCACTGAATGTTATTTATGCACAGGTTATAAAACCCATCAGTGTATAGCATAAGGCACAAAGCTGCTATTGCAAAGGGGATAATCCTGAATTTTTGCTAAAATCACTGTGGGAGCAAATAAAGGTTTTTTCAACCTGTAGCACATCAGTTAATACAGTTGTAGTGGTTTTATATGGCTAACCTTAGGCGCAGATTTTTTTTTTTTTTTTTTTTTTTATCCTGTTTGAGGTAAGGCTGATGGGGCTTTGTGACAGATATCCTATGTGATAAGCTAGCCACTGAAGCTTTTGAATAAATGCCAGTGCTCCAGCCAGCAGGTGTCTAATTCAGCCAGGTTCTTCTGCCTCTATATATACTCAGCAGTACCTGGTACGAGAGCACTGCTTGGCATCCTGTACATTAACATCATGCATGAGGGAGACCAAATACAGAGATTTTTCTGTGGGGATGACCTTGAATTCAGACTGAGAACTGTGCAATAATAGCAGGAGAAAAATTGGGCTCTGTGGAAAAGCATCTGGTGTGCATCTCTGCTGACAGTTTGTGCTGCAGCAAGCAGAGAAATGGCTGCCAGTTCTTGCAGAGAGCTGATTAGAGATTAGGAAGTGTAGTAAAAGAGGACAAAGGCAGGGACTATATGCTTGCAAACCCTTGCAGCCTACTAGGGTGCAGTCTTGTATAACTTTATTCTTGCAATTGGATAACAGTAATGGAGGAACATAAAATCTCTGAATATAATGGTATGCTAAATGATTTTGTATCTTTCTGAAATGAGAAACATGGTGACAGATGCTCAGTGTTTCTTCCTAATTTAGATTGATAATCCGACCTGTCCTTTTTCTTGCATGCATTACCATGAGAGGGAGTGTGGTACCTCGTTTCTTCAAAATGAGATGAAGTTGGTTGACTGGTTCATCTTCTTTCTCTGAAGTGTTCAGGTGGCAGGGCAGGATACCCCCAAAATATGGATAAACAGGGAAGATGGACTTTGGTTATTTTGTTGGCATCCTGAACTTCAAGCAGAACTCTTGCATTTTACAAGTTTCTGAATGGGAACCTTGACTTCCAAACACAAGAGGCAATTTCCCATGGATCTATGCTGCGTGTCACAAAGTGGGTGATGTCCAAGCAAGGAAGACCTTTGCTGCTGAAGTTCCTGCAGATGCAGCTGTTAAGAGGTGGCCTGGCTCTCCTTCTCCTCTCAGGCACTCTCTACCATCCATCTATTTAGACCTTTTTGTCTGGGAAACCACAACAACACTTCTCCCTTACCTAGATGCTCTCACAAAAGTGGTTGCATCTGATTCTCCTTGGAACCTCAGCTTTGCTGGTGAATTTGTTCAAAGTTGAAGGAGGCCAGGAGAAGAATACGCATATCAACATATACATGTTTGACTCCACTCACTGCCTTCCAGGACAGCATCATCACATAAGTGCTGTTTCCATGGAAACAAGGCTAAAAGTACTGAATAATGGAAATTAGAGATTCACCTAACAAGTATTTTCTATCCTGAAAAAGGTTATCCTCGTCTATATACTGTGATGCCTGTGTTTTTGTGGGTTTCTGAAAGAGACTGGATTTTATTTTTGTTTTATTGCCACTCCCTTCTGCTCTTACACACAGAGAAGGACCCTCAGCACTAGCCCTGCTCTAACTTCTTCTGAAGAAAAATGCTGCATTGCATCACTACATGCTGTGGAAGCATCTTGATGAGATCAGAAATTCACGTTAAGCATTCTTCCCCAACTCAGTCACTTTGCAGCCACGTCCCTGGGGCACTGCAAGAGGTGTCCCAAAGCAAGCTGCGTGCTGGTGGCTCTTCGTCTCTGTATCAGGGGCAAGCACCTGCTTTGCTCCAGCACTGGGGATGTTGGAAAGGTCTATCAGGCACTGACCCATCCATACTCATCAGCTCTCCCAGATGGGCATTTGGGGCATCTGGGCTCTGAGCCTGTGGTCTAACACATTCTGGCAACTGTCTGTGTGTACCCTGTGCCCTGTCCCAAGCGAGCTGTGTGGGCCAAAAAAAGCCTTGAAAAACCTACAAAAGTGCTCTTGCTATTTGCATAAAAGCAAGACTCTGCACAGAAAATCTTACATTTCATAAACATAGGCATCTGCAACTAATTAAAGTAGCAGCATATAATTATACCCTTTCTTACTAGTAGATGTGGATTCTGACAGTTGCTTAGATACAAAATAAGCAACTACAGATTGTCTTCTGCACTTCAACAAGCTGAGAGAGATAGAACAATATAATTGTAAACTTATTCTGCATTATCTTCAGTAAATGTGCCTGAGAAAAATGTTTAATCTCATAGGTAGCTTGTAATTTTAGCTGTAAGGTTCTTCAGTTACCAATAAAGTACCAACCAAAAACTTCTGATGGAGAGAGTAGCATATCTCCTTGGGGAAAACATCAGGCAGGAGGAACAATAGTGCAGCTAGCAGCCACCATTTTGCAGAGACCCCATTTTCTGGCTTTT
This sequence comes from Oxyura jamaicensis, assembly GCF_011077185.1. Classification (NCBI taxonomy): domain Eukaryota; kingdom Metazoa; phylum Chordata; class Aves; order Anseriformes; family Anatidae; genus Oxyura; species Oxyura jamaicensis. The sequence continues at coordinate 67,367,503 of NC_048894.1, read as the reverse complement.
TGTTTTCATGAAGATAGTTTTCTTCTTACTGATTAAAAAATAAAATAAAATTCAGGAGCTGGTGCAGTTTTCACTGCAGACCCTGGCAGACAAACAGGAACATAACAAACCATGCACAAAGCATAGCTACTATTTTTTAAAGGCTGATGTTAGGTGCTGCAAGGTGTGGTTTTCTTACTTCTTAATGCATTAAGTTCACAGCCAAAGCAGTCCAGATGTGACAAGATGGATCTACAGGTTTCCTAACAAAATCCCTATTGCTTCTCATCAGAAAACTCATGATGCTATATTGAGAAATCACTTTTCTTGCCCCACTGAATGTCAGGTGCATCCTGAGAGGCACATTTTAGTGTGTGACCTTTTCTCACATTCTGCTAATAACCCCCAACTTACCTTGCTCGCAAATCTAAAACTCTGTTGATACACCTACAGTCTCAGTGCTGTTGTTATTAAATTATAGGGAATGTAATCAGAGCAGTTAATGCCACAATAATCCCCCTGATCCATGTGGTTATCTTTGAAGATATCAGAAATGATGCTGCCTGTAAAAGTCATGATGTATGTTCCGGTTAATTCTGCGCCAGGAAGCCTTCAGAGGAATGCACTGAGCTACCCCTCAGGGTGTTAACTGCTCGAAGCTGCAATGAGATTTCAAATGCTTTTCTTATTGACTGTCAAAGAAGTGCAGTATGCCTTGGTAGAAGCTGCTAGTTTATTCCTAAAAACATTTTTTTTTTAAGTTCATTTTGAAAGAGATTTTTCTTCCCTCTGCAGCATGGAGGTAAGGGATGAGGCTCGCAGGGCTGGGCTGCGGGGGGGGGGGGGGGGGGGGGGGGGGGGGGGGGGCCCGGCCCCCGCTGGGGAATGCAGCAGCAGCCTTCCTCCTCTGGGAGAGCAGGGGCAACTCGGCCCTCCTTCCTTCTCCCTTTGTGGAGAACCTGGGGCTGATGAATAATGTGAAGATTCCCCTTTGCTTTTTTATATCAGCTTTAGCAGCACTTAGGGCACCACTGGGCAGAACTCTGAAGGCAGAGTTGATGCATGGAGAAGCAGCTGTAGCTCACTGCTCAGAAGAGCAGGCTTGGGCAGGCTGTGAGCTGCTGAGGTGCTTGCCGCACAGCCCCTCGTCTGCACCAGGCGAGGGGAAAATGCAATTTTTCCATCAGCTCTGTAATTTCTAAGGTCTTTCTTTAACTGAGGCTCTCTACCACTGTGGATCAGGGGAGAAATGAACAAGAACCTTGATTTCTGGCTTTCCTCATCCTCCCAAATATGTGATGATAGCTGCTATCTGAGCTAGATGCTATTGAATATTTAGCCAGCAAGGTGTCAGGTAGGAGTTCGGGTTCAAGAGAAGTTTGGTGGTTGAATTGCACAAGCAACAGAGCTCCTTGACAGGTGAAGTTAGGCTGTACTGAATACTTAATTTAATAGGTTTGTTACCATCACAAAAAAAAAGAAAAAGTGAAATGAAAAGGGAAAAGAAAAGAGCTTTCTGAGCATGGTGTAGTCACTGAGTGTAAACACTGTGTCTGCACCCCTTCCTCACTCCAGATGGTCTTTTAGTGTTGGTAGGTTGTTGCTGCTCTCTCTTTTCTCAAGTTTCATTGATTTTAGGTTATGTTACCATTTTGGCAAGCGTGTCTTCCAGTAACTGGCACAAATATCCAGTCAGCCTAATTGGCCCTTTCCAGGGTGGCCAAATCAACAGCATGGGCATTGTTGAAATACAGGTAGAAAAACTTTTTGGTTCAAAGTTTTTGTGCTATGGACAGCATTGGGATGCCAATAGAGAAAGGCCAAGGAAACTTTTTCTCCAACTGCACTAGTCCTTGGAGTCCAAATCCCCATCTCCTCCCAGTCTCAATACAAGCCAGCTGGTTTGCTCAACTCTGTGTGTCTCCTTGCAGCCCTCTGGGAACTGGCACAAAGCAGGACACACAGATCAAAAGACACCAGTGCACAGAGATGTGAAGAAAACATTACAAGAAGTACTGCAATGAAGAACTCTTAACATCTTTTACCATCTCTGTTTTTGCTGCTGGGTTATTCCCCTTTCCTTCCCAGTGTGATATAAATTTTATCATCCCAGTAACATTAATTTGCCAGATCCAGCCCTCTCTGAAAGACTGCTGACAAGAGGACTGCACTGCAAGCTTCTGTGCTTTCTAATTCACCATCAGGTGTTTCAAATATTTTGATGTTGGCTCAGAAGCTTTTCTTCTGCTGTTTTGGTTTCTCAGCATGAACTTTATGGTTCCCAAAGGTAGATTCAGGGTTTAAAGGTAAGTAAAATGCACTGTCACTGGGTATGCTTCAGGCTCTTCTACATGAAACACAGAAACAGAACAATCTCTTCACTTCCTTCGAAGTGTAACTAAAGCCCTAATTCCAGTATGACAAAGTCATGCAAAAATCAGTAAAACCCTCAGTATAGCCAGATGAGTTTCAGAATCACAGGATCACAGAATCTTCTAGGTTGGAAGAGACCTCCAAGGTCACCGAGTCCAACCTCTGACCTAACACTAACAAGTCCTCCACTAAACCGTATCACTAAGCTCTACATCTAAACATCTTTTAAAGACCTCCAGGGATGGTGACTCAACCACTTCCCTGAGCAGCCCATTCCAATGCCTAACAACCCTTTCAGTAAAGAAGTTCTTCCTAATATCCAACCTAAACCTCCCCTGACACAACTCTAGCCCATTCCCCCTCATCCTGTCACCAGGCATGTGGGAGAATAGACCAACCCCCCACCTCGCTACAGCCTCCTTTCAGGTACCTGTAGAGTGCAATAAGGTCACCCCTGAGCCTCCTCTTCTAGAGGCAGATCAATCCCAGCTCCCTCAGCTGCTCCTCATAAGACTTGCTCTCCAGACCCCTCACCAGCCTCATTGCCCTTCTCTGGACTCATTCGAGCACCTCGATGTCCTTCTTGTAGCGAGGGGCCCAAAACTGAACACAGTACTCAAGGTGTGGCCTCACCAGAGCTGAGTACAGGGGGACAATCACTTCCCTAGCCCTGCTGGCCACACTGTTTCTTATGCAAGTTAGGATGCTGTTGGCCTTCTTGGCCACCTGAGCCATGAATATACTGGCTCATATTCAGCCGACTGTCAACCACTACTCCCAGGTCCTTCTCTGCCAGGCAGCTTTCTAACCACACATCTCCCAGCCTGTAGCGCTGTTTGGGGTTGTTGTGCCCCAGGTGCAGGACCCGGCACTTGGCCTTGTTGAACTTCATACCGTTGGCCTCAGCCCATCGGTCCAGCCTATCCAGATCCTCCTGCAGAGCCTTCCTACCCTCGAGCAGATTGACACACGCACCTAACTTGGTGTCGTCTGCAACCTTGCTGAGGGTGCACTCAATCCCCTTGTCCAGATAATCGATAAAGATATTGAAGAGAACTGGCCCCAGTACTGAGCCCTGGGGGAATCCACTAGTGACTGGCCTCCAACTGGATTTAACTCCATTCCCACTCCATGGGCCTCGCTATCCAGACAGTTTCTAACCCAACCAAGAGTACAACAGTCCAAGCCATGAGCAGCCAGTTTCTTGAGGAGAATGTTGTGGGAAATGGTGTCAAAAGCCTTACTGAAGTCAAGGTAGACCACATCCACAGCCTTTCCCTCATCCACCCAGTGCGTCACTTTGTCATAGAAGGAGATCAGGTTCATCAAGCAGGACCTGCTTTTCATAAACCCATGCTGACTGGGCCTGATCGCCTGGTTGCCCTGCAAGTGCCACGTGATGACACTCAAGATAATCTGCTCCATGAGCTTCCCTGGCACTGAGGTCAAACTAATAGGCCTATAGTTCCTTGGGTCTACCCTCTGGCCCTTCTTGTAGATGGGCGTCACGTTTGCTACCCACCAGTTGACTGGGACCTCCCCTGATAGCCAGGACTGCTGATAAATGATGGAAAGTGGTTTGGCCAGCTCTTCTGCCAATTCTCTCAGTGCCCTCGGGTGGATCCCATCCGGCCCCATCAACTTGCGTACATCCAAATGCTGTAGCCGGTTGCCAACCATTTCCTTGTGTATTATGAAGGCCACGTTCTGCTCCCCATCCCCTTCCACCAGCTCAGCGTACTGGGTATCCAGAGAACTGGTCTTGCCACTAAAAACTGAGGCAAAGAAGGCATTAAGCACCTCAAACGTTTCCTCATCTCTTGTCACTAATTTTCCCCCGCATCCAGTAAAGGATGGAGATTCTCCTTAGTCCTCATTTTCACGTTTAGGTATTTATAAAAACATTTTCTGTTATCTTTAATGGCAGTAGCCAGATTGAGCTCCAGATGACCTTTGGCCTTTCTAATGTTGTCCCTCCAGAGCCTTACAACATGCTTATACATCAAAAAACAACATTATACAACATCTTTACAGTCCTCCTGAGTGGTCCGCCCTCTTTTCCAAAGGTCTTTTTTTTTTTTTTTTTTTTTTTCCCTAAGCTCTAGCCACAACTCCCTGTTCAGCCAGGCTGGTCTTCTTCTGCGCCAGTTTGTCTTTGGGCACATGGGGACAGACCGCTCCTGAGCCATTAAGATTTCCTTCTTGAAGAGTGCCCAGCCTTCCTGGACTCCTCTGCCCTTCAGAACCACCTCCCAAGGGACTCTGCCAACCAGTGTCCTGAACAGCTCAAAATCTGCCCTCCAGAAGTCCAAGACAGCAGTTTTACTGATCCCCTTCCTGACTTCGCCAAGAATAGAGAACTCTACCATTTTGTGGTCACTCTGCCCAAGACAGCTCCTGACCACCACATCTCCCACCAGTCCTTCTCTGTTAGTGAACAGAAGGTCTAGCGGGGCACCTTCCCTGGTAGGCTCACTAACCAGCTGTGTCAGGAAGCTATCTTCCATACTGTCCAGAAACCTCCTAGACTGCTTCTTCTGAGCTGTATTGCATGTCCAGGATATGTCTGGGAAGTTGAAGTCCCCCACGAGAACAAGTGTTGGTGATTTCACAACTTCTGCCAGCTCCCTGTAGAACTGTTTATCTGTCTCATCCTGGTTTGGTGGTCTGTAACAGACCTCCACCAGGATGCTTGCCTTGTTGGCCTTTCCACTGATCCTAACCCATAGGGACTAGGGACTCAACTTTATCATTCCCAGTCTCAAGTTCCATATCAAAACACTCTCTAATATAGAGAGCCACACCACAACCCCTTCTGTGCTGCCTGTCCCTTCTGAAGAGCCTATAGCCAGTCATTGCAACACTCCAGTCATGAGAGTGGTCCCACCACATTCCAGTGATGGCAACCAGGTCATAGCTAGCCTGCTGCACTAGGGCTTCTGGCTCCTCTTGTTCGTTACTCACGCTGGGTGCATTAGTGTAGATGCATTTCAGTTGGGTCATTGCCTTCTCCCCCAGCTCTGACACTGTTCCTCCTGGAACACCTCTAACAAGCCTTATTTCATCCCTGTCCCCCTTCTTACCTAGTATAGAGCCCTCTCAATGAGCCCTGCCAGCTCCTGGGTTAGTATCTGTTTTCCCCTGAGAGACCGGTGGGACCCATCTGAACATAAAAAAAAATAAAAAAATAATAAAAAAAAATCCTGTGTTGGCAGAGAGCCACAGAGCCACATGTTTATCAGGTAGGCTTTCCATGTCTTCTCTGTACCCTCCTTGCCACTGTAGGGATGGAGGAAAATACCACCTGTACTCTCACTCCATCTGTTAATCATCCCTGTCCCCTAAAGTCCTGTTTGATAGCTTTCAGGCTTCTCTCTTCAAGTATCATCTCTGCCAGCCTGGACTATCAAAAGAAGATAATAGTCAGAGGGGTGAACCAGGTTAGGAAGGTTTCTGGCTTCCTAATGTCCCTGACTCTTGCCCCAGGGAGGCAGCAGAATTCCCTACAGGTAGGGTCAGGCCAACATATGGGGCCCTCTGTCCCCCTGAGAAGGGAGTCACCTACAACGATCACCCTTCTCTCTTTCTTCTTCTTTTTTTTTTTTTTTTTTTTTTTTTAAATCTGCTCTGGCAGCAGCGGGTATCCATGTCCAATCACAAGTCACCAACCTGTATGATGGTTCTGCTGCTCAGGGCTGCGCTGGCAGTGGTGAGGAAATCCTGCAATGACTGTGATGGCTCTTGGTGGTTTCTCTGCAAGCCCATCCCATGTGCTGTGTTGCTTTGTTTTCTGATCCTCTTGAGTAGATGTTTTGACTTCCACATCATACACCTTGGATTGCATTTCAGAGCATTCAGTCTAATCTTCTGTTTCTCCAACTGTTGGTACATTTTCCATGGTTACTCCATGCATCTCTGTGCATGACGGCATTATTTAACATACAATAACATAAACTTTAACATAAACTTTCCAGGCACTCTTCTAGGTGCAGATAGCAAAGGCATTTGTTAACTGAAACACAATTTCAACCAGTGCGATGCAGTATCTGTGGAGCTGATGGAGCCTGTGGACAGCTGACAAGAGATGAATTCATTCAACTGCAAAGCCTTGAACCATGAAATTTGCAGCATTGCTCATCCTTTCAGACTACTGTCATAATATGATATCTTAACCAGGGCTACTTAGCAAGGATGCTTACCTGGCCAAACAATTCTTTAGCTTTTGTGTCTCAAGTACAAAATCCAAGGCCAAGGAACAGCTGCATATGGCTCAAACAGCACTATTAAACTTCAGTACTAAGATGTATGTGAATTTTATGTTTAATATGTGACTTTTTTCTCCTTTGATGAAACATCTGTATTTAATCTTTGCTGAGGTGCATGTTCATTCTAACTCACATTGTTGATCTGATGATATTTATAGAGCTTTGTGCCCCAGCAGTGTTGAGAAAATGTGTTTTTCCTGTCTCTGGTCTACATTTGTTATTAGTAAATCAGAGCATGTCACCATTGTTGTTTAAAGGGCATTTGTGCTTCATGTCCTCCACTGTAGGGTCTGCTGACAGTTTTGAAATCAGACTTTCTGCTCTTTCCCAGTAAGCTTCCTAAAGCCTATCCTTGGGAGATGACCATGTCTCAGGCACAAGGTAGTTCATATGTGTGTACGAGTGTCCTGATGTTCAAGTGGTTTTTGTCCTCAGAAAAGATTGTGAAAAGTCGAATCTTTACTGCTAACTGTGTACAACATGCTCGGGTTGGACTTTATGGCTTGTGAGTCCTTCTGCAGCCCTCCACATGCCAGCCAGATGTTTAGGCTTCTTTCTTCTCCCATCTTTAAGATGGGAGATGCCAAAAGCAAGTTAGCTTTCTGCCTTCTTTCCTACCTGCCTTGGTCTTTATATTGTGATCTGTGCTTTTGTCACCTGTGTGGACAGCTTGTATTAATAATTTGATTTTAGTTTTCATCCTTTGATCTGCTCTCCTCTAGTTATTAATTGTCTTATCTCATTCATCAGTGAGACTGCTCTTCCCCTGAGAGGAGATGCTCTCTTCCTCTGCCCTGTTTTCCTTCATATTACTGCTACAGCATGTTCATAGTGTCTGAACTTAGCTCTGCCATGTATTTTTCTTTAATTCCTTGCTAACAGCAGAGTGCAGCTCCTCAAATGACATCCCATCAAATGGACTCTCTTTTAAAATAAGTGTCGTAGTATCTGAGTATCACCATGCTGCAGTCATGTCAGGACTGTAGGGAGGAACATGTTTTGCAGAATGGCAGCATTGCATTTCAGATTGGAGTCAGCCCCTTGTGAAGCAAAAAACACTTCTGCTCTGACTAGAAAATGCTGATGCCTCTCCTCTGTGATTCACCTGAGGCTACAAGTTTAGCTCAATAGCATCTTATTTCTGGTAACAGTGATCTTCAAAAGCTCTCCAGTTTTGGAAGGCTTGGATCACAATTTTTCTCCAAGGGAGCTCCAGTGTAGTGGATTAAACAATATGGTCAGCTTACAGCTTCTAGACTTCAGACCTCAGGTCTGTTTTGATAAACCAAAGGCTTAATCTTTTTCCTAAGCATCTACCTGCAAAATGTTATCTGTTACTTGAAAGCCCTTTATAATTAACATCTTCAGGGTACCATTCGTAATGGCTACTAATTCATGTTTGCTCTATTTTGGCATAGTACCCAGTATCAAATCTTTATTTAGCTATTTATTTTAACCATAGCAATGTTGAGAGTTCTCCCAAATATTTTTTTTTCACTGTTTAGGTAGCTTGTCAATATATATATTTTAATGCCTTTTTTCCCCCTTTCTCTTTTATTTTTTGCTGCAGTTCTGCTGTGGTCAGTCCTGGAAATATCCCAAACCATAGATATCTCCTCTGTGCTAATTCTGTAAATGCCATAACATCTTTCTGCTTCCATATGGTGGATTTTTTAGCCTTCTCTTATGCAGAAAACAAACAATTTCTGGCTGCTGCAGAGGAATTCAGTGTGATGTGGCATTTCAATCAAGACATGAATTGGATTGCTAGATATTCTACTTCCAAAGGAGAGGCAGTTTTAAAAGTAGAATTTTATTAAATTGTCTATTTCCTACCCTTCTCATAACAAAATAAAAAGCCAGTTCATCAGGTGCCTCAGACAAGAGCTGGCCATCAGACCTGAAGGAAGCACAGACCCCACCAGGCAGGAGGCCATTACACTGCCAGGTTTCCACCTGTTCTCTCTCCACACCTGCCTATGCTGTGTGGTGTCACATGTGGGAAGCCCCAGCTTGCAGCCAAATTTTTTCCAGAGCTGAGGGCAGCTTTTGAGCTGGAAGACGTGGGCACTGATACTATTGTGCCCAAGCTGGTTCACCCTGGGGCTTGTACCTCTGTGCTGATGTGACCTTCCAGCCTTTGAATCAGCACCTCTGGCTGGTGCTTGGCAGCTGGAGTCAGGGCCCATCTGGGAGCAAGAACAGGTGACCTCTGGGTGCTCCCAATAGAGCAGTAACCTCAAATAAGCTTTCCATACTGATTTGAAGAACAAAGTCAAAATTTCTTCTTAGTGACAAAGTATTCTTTATTGACAGCGCTGGATGCACGGGGGATCCTTCCACCTAACGTGCATACCCAAAGTGACAAACTATCTCATATTTATACAGCAGAACAACGAATATTCAATTAACGCCTATACATATTCATTACCTAAACCCACTTACTCACGCTTCTTATGCTAGTTAGCTTATCAGTCCTTTGCACTTGCGCAGATTCTTCCAAGAATTGTGGGCAGGGGTCTTAAGGACATGGGCAGTGGTCTTTGGGAGGAAGGCCGTATGTCTTCCTCATAGTATACTTTTCACCCTTTATGTAGAATGTAGTGATTTTGCAAGTTTGCAATGTCCTTATCAGTCTGAGCTAATTTGTGTCCTTGTTGTCCATCTGTTTCCTGCCCAAGACGGGATGTCTGGCAAGTTTTTGTTACTTAGTTTCCACCTATTCTTCACCTCTTGTCTCCTGATAGTATATCTTACAGACTCAGACTACTTCTTCTTTGACTAACAGATAATATTGAGTAACTAATCTATTCTATTCTTAATACCTAGATAATGATTCATCCTACTGCCTAGCTAGCTAATCATCCTTTTATATTTACTAATTGCTTTCTTGTTTCAATACCTAACACTTTTCCTTTGCAGAGCCTCATTTTTCAGGCCCATCCTGTCGCAGAGGATGATGTGCCTTATTCTGTGTAAAGATGGCTCAGGCAGCTCCTGGGAGGACAGACTATACTGCTTTCTACTCTTCTGACTTAACATCATGCCTAATGATTCCCTCTTCAGTCTTGCAAGACCCTCAATTACTCCCAGATTAAGAATAGATGCCAGGGTGTTCTTTTCATTACTTGTTGTCAAAAAGACAAGACTGTTTTTTCTACAGATAGATGTGAACTTGCCTTAGCTATCCAAGCATTTTCCATCTTTGTATTAAATTACTTCAGCATATTTCTACATAGGGCTATGCTGAGTAGAGCATATGGGAAAGCTAATAATGAAAAAGCAAAGAAGTTTCAAGTAAATTGGGAGTTTTAAAATTCATTCATGCTAATAAGGCAAACTGCTACTTTTAAAAATTCTTTTGTGTGTTTTTACAGTGTCCTTTCAGAAATGCCTCCATTAAGAAGTCTAAAGATCAAATGTGATTTTAATAGAGAAGCCACTGGTTCAGTGATTCACCCACAGATCTTAGGAGCATAGGAAGAAGTTAAGGGGAGGTTATGCATTTTTTTTTTTTTTTTGTCTTTCTCTTGCCTGCAACACAGCTGTTGTCTGAGTTGTGAGCATGCTGCCAACTCCAAAAGCTGTTGTAGCATGAGATGTAAAAAATAAAACACAAATTGTTTCTTCTTGGCCTCTCCTTGGGTTTTGAAGTATATGTGGGAATATTTTTAAGGCCTAGAGGGATGGATGTTTGCACGATGTTCTCTCCCTTTTTTTTTTTTTTTTTTCTTTGAAAAAACAGCTAAATTTCCTGTGAGATTACCTGACTTAAAAAGTCTTAAGAGAGGGAAGACTTAAGGCCCTGCACAATACTGGATGAGCAGACAGGTGGTACACAGGATGGCTGTTAGTGCAGGAAGATTTGTCTTCATGAATTTTCATAGTGCTACAGTTTTTCAAAAGCTTTTCTTCATTTAGTGGTATTTAACAAATGCATAGAGCCTTTGATTTGGGGCAATTGCAAAGATTAACATTGATGTTGAATATTTAACAGTTCTTAGGTGCCTTACATTCAATGAGCCGGAAATACTTGGCAGAACATACATGAAAGAAAGGAAAACATTTCCAATATCATTAAGATATTTTTAATTTTTTAAAATAAAAATAGGTGGAAAAAGTTTCACAAATAGGATTTGAGAATTTTAAGTGTCAGATCCGTTAGAAGTACCAAGCCAGTTTTGGGGTCTTGAATTTTAATTCCTGAGGAAAGCAGACTGTAGGGATCCAGCTTGCACTGAAGAAAGAAAATAGTTCCCAACAGCACTTGTGGTCAACATGGCTCCTGCTTCTCCAAATGCCTCTCTAAGGACAGGCCAACACAGGGCAGTTTGCATGGACGCACCAAGAAGATTGCAGTTTCTCTGATGTTTAACTTCAGAAGGCCATGAGCCTTGTTTCAGGGCCCTGCTGGTTGAAGATCACGGTCAGCAAAAGAGAAGCACCAACACAGGGTCTCTCTAGCCCTTAATTGCCCTGAGGGGTCACACCTACGGCCATTCCCCATCCCTGCCTATGCCCCAGCAGCTCCATTTCAGCTCTTCTCAGAGTCTGACTTTATGGGTGGCTGATTTCTGTTGCTGTAGGTATGTGTTTATATGATGTTTTGGTGTGTACCTGGTTCTGTGCTAGCCCTGGCTTGGCTGGCAAAAATTAATCGTGTCACCCCTTCATGTGAGTCTTGTATTGGGGTTTGCATTATACTCGCTGCGTGGCTGGTGTTTGCCTGCTTGCTGTGTTCAAGCTAGTCAAAGGGTCAGATGACCCTTTGTGTCATCTTTGTGAGTCAAGGGGGTCTTCACCTGAGGTGGTCTTCTCCTGCTGACCAAGTTGTCTCAAGTTGGAGGTGGGTGTTCTCTGCCAGTTGAGGCATGGATGGTGGTAGTGGTGTAGAACTTCATTGGAGCTTGCTGTTTTCTTTTCATAATGTTAGCAGGGTCAGATGAAGAATTTAAAAGGAGAGGGTCTGACTTCCTAAGTTGGAAATTGGGGGTTTTGGTAACTCTGGGAGTCCTTTCTAGCCTTGTATTTGCCATTCACTTCCCCTGTGGGAGGCCTGAAGGAGCAAAAGTAATCTACTTCCTACTGCTTAGCTGTACTTATTTTCCACTGCCTGCCTCTCTGCCTGCAGCACCACGAATGTTCCCAAAGTATCTGAAGTCATTTATTTTCTGCCTCTGCCTGTGGCAGTGGTATTGCACCCTAGAAGGTTCTGTTTGAAGCCTGGGCTTTGTTGGGAGTGCTCTGGGCATGTGAGAAAATAAATAGACGTGGGAGCGGTATGTGTTAAATCCACAGTGGGTATCTCCACTGCCAAGGTTTGTGTATGTTTGCACTTTTAATAAGTGTACATAGATATATTGCTAAGTATCTAGTAGACAAACATACTCTAGATGCTGAAAACTTGTTGCTTGTATGGTCCTCTCAGGAGCAGTTTGAACAGCATCATCTTCCCTTTATAAACGCTGTAACATTTCTTTAGGAACTTAGATTACTTTTGATGGTCTCCATTTAATTAGGAAAATCTCTGCTATGTTTGTCTTGTTTTATGAGCTTACTTGGGTTATCTGAAGTCTTATGGGAGTAAGGAAGATGCTTGGTTCTTGCTGGGGTTGTTCAGGCCTTACTGCTTTGAACTGAGCATGCGTGCGTAGATCAACATTCAGGGTTTGGGGAAAGGCCAGCTGAGGAAAGGAGCCAGTCAGCTGGGTTTTTGTAGAATGATGAGGTTTGGCGTAATTAAATGGTTACAGGCTTCAAAGGTAACAAGACTTCCATTCTTGGTGATTATAAATGACTGAGAATCAAAATAATATGATTTATTTCCATGACTGACTGCTAAGGAAGTGCCTGGTTTATGCTTTGAATAACTCGTGTTTCCCTCAGCTTCTGTTGATTTCTTGTAGATGTACCTACGCGCAAATACATTAGCTGTTCCCTCAATCCAGCTGATGTCACTAACATGACTTGTAGATCTACACCAGCAGCTCTTTTGACTGCTACCTCGGTCATTAAAAACACACAAATAAACTAAAAAGTCACTGGCTCCAAGGTGGGGCTGGTGATCTGGACTGCTGTCCCCAGTTCGTCACCAGCCTGGCCTGAAATGGTGCAACCAGTAAAGACCTGAAGACGGCACATGGAATGCAAAGCCTGTTTTCCTTTTACTATCCTTGGGCTGTCTTTCGTGCTTTTCCCTTTTCCTTCTCCCCCTGTGTTTTACTAGTGGAGGCACCTGCTTCTTTGCTGACAACTGGTTAAGATCAGGCTGGAAAAAGCTCATGAGATATTTAAAACTTCTGTAATTTGAGCTCTCATGTAACTTCCCTATTTACCACAGGGGAGATAAATCCTCTTACCTAACTGTAAGGTAAGCCCCGCAGAGGAGCTGGAAATGAGACAACAAGCTGTGCATGACCATCCAGTCCCTGCTGATCCTTGCAGGTGTTACTGGGAGCACACTTTGCTTTCTCTGGTGTTGGAGATGTTGCCTGGATCTTTTACAGGGCTTTTGGAATCTTTCCAGACACTCTGGTGCTGACCGAGTCCTCTTTGCTCAGCAAAGGCAGCTGAGGTGAAAAAAGCAGTTTGAGCAATAGATACAGCTTAAAGTTACGGTTGAAAAAGGGAACTTTTCATCAAAGGCTTCAACTTTTTCTGTAATGTTGTTGCCCCCGAGCTTGCTCTCCTGATGACCCTCAGCTAGCCTGTGCTCACAGGGGTCATAGGAAAACCTCTTTTTCTGTTGAGGAGGGGGTGGTGGAGGAGGAAAAACTGATAAGAAATTGGTCCTATTTTTCCTAAATTGAAAGACATGAAGCTTTCCAGAACATAATGTCAATCTGGTCTTGTTATAGAGCAAGATCAGTGCTGTACATAAATAGAGATATTAGGAGAAAAAATTCACACAAAATAATGTCTTGTTACCATGCAAGCTGGGATGGCTGTGTAATAAATACAACACATCTGGCGTCTTTAAAGTGCTACAAGAAGCCATTTAAAAACAAACAAATACCCCACAAACTTCTACTGAGCTTCTAAAAAGCTATGAAGTGCAAAATAACAGCTGATTTGTATTTTTTTTTTTTTTTTCTTGCTGGGGGGTTATATATATTTTGGGTATTTTTGTTGTGGACTGTTTGACAGCCACATAGCCCTGTGCAGAGGGCGTATGTAAGGTGAGAGCAGCTCTAAAATCCCTCTTTGGGACGTTTCAGAGCACACAGGCTCTGCTGTAATTGACATTGCAGCATCTCCCTGTCTCTCTTTAAAAATGAAACATCAAAAATGTTTTCTCCAGTGTGCTCCCCCAGGCCATAATTCAGTTACCACTGGCTGGTGGCAGTGGGGGCACCTTGCAGGTGCACTCCATGAACTTCACAGCCTCTCTGTTGAGGATGTGCTCAAGCCAGCTGCTCTTCTAGGTCCTGCTGAGGACTCATGCAGGTGTGGCTCACAGCATTTGTCTCCAGGAAAAAGCAGACTTCTCAAACAAGAAGTGTAGTATTGAGACCTTTCAGAGTCCTGAATTGCTCACCTCAGGTGGGGCAATGAGCTGCAAAGCAACAAGGCATTCAGTAAGAAAACTTGCTCAAAAAGGCAGTATTTCTCAACTTGCGAAGACTGGGCATTTATCTGCTATTTAGTCAGCACCCATCAGGACAGCAACTAATTGAAGCCAAAGGGACCCCTCACAGCGTAAGATACCAGGCAACATGAGTAATGGCAATACTATTTGGCCTTTAATTAGTCATTTACAGTTTACTTCAGAGCTAGAGAGCTCTGGTTGTATCCACTGCTCCTGCATGTGAGCTCCTTGTGGATTAATTTGTGGCTCCCACAAAAGGTATGAAGGGCTGGTGACTGCAGAGCTACTCATTTCTGCAGGCATTTGCTCCACTCTTACCCCTTCCATTCATTACCGAGAAATCAGGATTTTTCTTCCTCCTTTGCTACAAAGCATCTGGGGTGTCTCAGGTGTCTCAAATAAATCTTGATGATTTCTCAAAGTGTCTGCTAAATTACGGAAGCTTTGCTGCAGGATAACAAGCTTGGCTGCCTCCCAGGTGGTTTCTTTGCTGGCTGTCCAGTTGTTAGCCTCACTAAGAGAGTGTTGTGGATGTCTGTCACAACACAGGGTGATTTTTTTTTTTTTTTCCTTCTCATTCCTTATGTTGCTGTAAGTATATTTGATTAGGTTTGAACACATGAAGTCTGTGGGAATTAAAATTCTTTGTTATTGCCCATTAACATCTATGCAGGGAGACTGGTACTCAGCAGGGCTCGTTGGGGATTTTTTTTTTTTTTTTTTTTTTTTTTTTTACTGCTGGGTTAGTTTCTTTTTGTAACATACCTTCCTGGAAACAGATTTTGATTCTCCTGACGCTGTCTGTGTACTTTAACAGGCAGATAGAATACTTCAGTGACTGCCACTGCTGAAAAATTTTGGATAGGCAAACAGGGTTAGTGGTAAGCTTCAGAGCACGCTTATCTTGTGTCCCTTGAGGTCTGGGGTCTTTGCTGGGTCCCATGGCTGTTGTGCTTTCTGTGAATTGCTGCTGTGGTGTTGCCTCTTTGCATTAGATTTTACATTGCTGTAAGTATAGAGAGGTGGTTTACTGTTCATCAGCTTCTCTATTCATCTCAAACACATCCCCCTGCTATGTAAAAGCTCCTTATAAACTTGTGCTGGAGTCTCTCCTTGGCTTTGTCTCCTTATTTCTGTTTGTGCTTAGCATGAGCAATTATATATTGCAGTGAGTAACATATCATTTACTGAATCCTGCCAAGGAAAAAAAGTCTGCTATTCTTCATATCTTTTTGTATAAGTTGCCTTCTGTTGTATCAGTCCTTGTTTGTTTTGAAAAATTAATCCTTTGAAAACATTTTTCACCAATACATCTTGCTGTACTGTTACTGAAAGCTAGTCTCATCTTCATGCTTTCATATTGCTCGCTTTAGAAAATGTGATTATGTCTGAAGAACCCATTTAGTACCTTTGGTCTTCTGCTTATCTGCTGGTGAATTATCAATAGGAGGTGCTCTCATTGGAGTTCTAAGTGGGCATAGCTTCAAAGGAAAGCACGGTGGGCGCTTCAGGTCAATGTTGTGCTTGAGTACAACAGCAGCAATTAACCTAAATGAGATTACTGCAAGATCTGTTTATTCCCACCAAAGATGTCCTCAGACAGAGCCTGCACTGTGAACTACCAGACCTATGGGTGGGAGAAAATCTGCTGAGGGGAGGTGGGCAAAGCAAAAGGATGTACATTTCATCCACTTCTGAAACAGATTTAGATCCTGTCTAAAGGGCTGGCAAAAGTAACAGCCAATACTGAATTACATCTTCTCCCAGTTCTAATTTGTTTATGAAGCTGGAAGGCGTTGCTTCCCTCCCTCTGTCTCCTTCTCCTGCAGTCTACAGCTGCTGAGGAGTGTTATAAGAATGTGTAGCTGTAATTCTTGTTAAATGGGTGAGAAAAATGAACTGCAAACAGCCATGTACTTTATCAATTAGCAGACTGGAGCAGGAAAAAGAATTATGTCTACCTGTCCTCAACAGTTTCCTGTTTACTGGATTTATTGAGCCCATTCCTCTTGGCTGAAACATACATCCGGGTATGCAAGATTTCCTGCTGCTGCTTAATATGTGTGAAGTAGATGATTTAAAAATCAATCTTTTTGAGGAGCAAATATTTTCAGCCCTTCACTCTTTCACGTTTCTGCCTTTTCATTATGTTCTCCAAGCTGTGAAAGCTCTTAATTTCTTTGTGTTTGACTGTCACCCCAGATAATGTGACTCATCAGTCACGGGATGGCGAGGAAGTTTTTCTGTACTTTCTCTGTAGGGACACGTCTGTCCTCAGGCAGTTCTGGTTTTTAAGTAGCAGGGAGCTTTAGTGGGAAGAAAGGTGTTTTAGATTAGGAATGATAAAGGGTATCTAGTAAAGGGTTCTAAGATATATGGTCCCCTAAATTCCTTCAACTGTCCATTAATAGGGCTTTGTGCCAGTGAGCATCCAAAGGTAGAGTTTGGTGGAGACAGCACAAAAGGATGTGGGCAAACTAGAAAGCCTTTCCTTACGCTGCTCTGGTTGGAAGGGCGACTTCTCTGGTTTTGACCAGAGGTCCATAAAGAAAGAGGTAGACGTTATCTACACTGCAAACAAAACTATGGGGTGTACCTGAGCTCTGACACAGAGCTCCATGGATTGCTCCCAGCAGCAGTTTTCTATGTGTGATTACTTATTTTTCCCTTGGTCCTTTAGGCTGTTCCCATCTTCATGGTGTTGGGATGTCCTGGGGTTTTTGCAGTTTTAATTAGCTCATGCTGAGTTGTTTGCTTTAATATAACAACTAGCTGGCTTGCTCTGTGGCACAAACACTTGTGATTTACCCTGGGCATTCAGCACCACTTGGAGCCAAGTTGTCCTGGTTTCAGTTAGGATAAAGTTATTTTTCCTCCTAGTAGCTGGTAGGGTGCTATGTTTTGGATTAGGATGAGAATGTTGATAACATGCTGATGTTTTAATTGTTGCAGAGCAGTGCTTACACTAAGCCAAGGGCTTCTCAGCTTCTCGCTCTGTCCTGCCAGTGGGCAGGCTGAGGGTGCAGCAAAAGCTGGGGGGGGACAGACCCAGGACAGCTGACCCAAACTGGCCAAAGGGGTATTCCATACCATCTGACATCATGCTAAACAATATATAGGGGTGGCTAGCTGGGGTGGGGTGGCTGGCTTCTTAGGGATAGGCTGGGCATCGGTGAGCAGGTGGTGAGCAATTGCCTTGTGCATCACTAGTTTTGTACATATTATTATTGTTTTCTTTTCTGTCCTAATAAACTGTCTCTATCTCAACCCACAGGCTTCACTTTCCCGTTTCTCTCCCCCAACCCAGAGAGGGAGGGGGGAGGGTGAGCGAATGGCTGTGTGGTGCTGAGCTGCCGACTGGGTTAAACCACAACACAAGTCATGTTTGCTTCTGGTCAGATATGGAATGCTTGGCCTTGCCAGTGAGAAGGTGACAGCCACATGGAGCTAGCTGGCCATCTGTGGTCATCCCTTGCTTCATAGCTGTTTTTCAAACCCTAGAGAAAGCACCTAGACCTTCGCCAAACAGAGATCAGCTCAACTGACTGGTGAGGAGTGATGCGTCATGGGAGGAGTCCTGTAGGTACTCAGATCCTAGACAACTTAGAGCTGACATGGCAGGTGCTGCTTGAAGGGTGTTCATGAAGTGAATGGAGAACAGGGATATTAGGTTGGGGAGCAAGCAGGAGATGGCTACATAATACAGTGAAGCTGTAATATTGACTCCTAGTGAAAGGTGCTAAACACCTGTGGGAAAGGAATTCGCAGGTGGCTTTGCCCTGCTTCCCACGTCCTTGTATTAGAGATAATGAGGAAACAAGCTAGAGACAAGTGCATGGAGAAGCTAGACCAATTATAAGTTGTTATAGGCGTGTGCTGTAGTTAGTTGCCTATATATACTCTGTGAGAACCTGCAATAAAGGAGGACGATTATACTCGCATCGAGGTTGCATCGTTACTCGGGTCCGTTTCCCTTTCCAACAACATCTGGTAGCAGAGGATGGTTACGCTCCAGACAGTCCAGCGCGACTAAGTCTCCGAGACTGCGGTAAGCAGCTAGAGGAGGAGGGATTGGGAAAATAAATGGCTGAGAGGGTGCTGCTTGGCAGACACGGGTCAGGGTCACTCCCTACCTCTCAGGGGAAGCACAGCCACGGAACTGGAGGCTGGTGCATAGTTGCTCGCTGGAATCCTCTCTAAGAGAGGTAGCGAGACAACGGGAAAGAAACTGATCAAATTGATCAAGTTGGGACAACGATGGGGACATTTTAGAGAGACTGCCTTGCTGTTCCCTGTTACGGAATGGCGGGAGTTCGGGAATACCATGTGGGAAAGGACTATAACAGGGGATTCAAAAGATGAAAAGGAAGTGAAAACTGTCCATGAGTTGTGACGAACGGTATTAGAGACATTAAAGGCTATGGAGGCGGAGAAGGAGGTTGCCTGCGCCGCAGCCCAGATGTCAACACTAGGAGCGGCAGCCCTTGCAGAACTGTTACTGACTTTTAACGCGCATTGCGGGCGAGAACTCTGGGGATGCCCCTCTCAATCACGCGGAAGTCCTGCCGGACCCACCATCGGGCGCGGAAAAGACGGAAGTTGGCGGGGCCAGGTCAAAGCAGAGATCTGAGCCGCTTGCGGAAGTAACACCCCAGGACACCCAGGGGGGATGTCCCGCACCGCCCACAGGAGAGGGAGGAGAGGCGTGCCGACCTCCACCCTCGGCTCTGCCGCTGCTGCCCCCCCGCCACCCCCGGGTCGGCCCCGAGCCTCCCTCTCTGCTTCGCTCCGCTGAGTCCGCCGAACCGAGCGGCTCTGCCGCTGTCGCTACCCCCCACCTCCGGGCCGCCCCGCCCCTCAGCCCGCCAGTCTGTCTGCTGGCGCTGCAGACAGCAGCCTGGCCAAGGCTTCAAACCTCCTACCCCAGATTTGTGATAACTCCTTATGGTTTCTAGCAAAAAAAAAAAAAAAAAAAGAGAGAGAGAAAAAGAAAAAAGGAAAGAAAAAAAAATATAAAAAAAAGAAAAAAAAAAGAAAAAAGGAAGAAAAAGAAAGAAAAAGAAATGAAAAGAAAAAAGAGAAAGAAAAAAGAAAAAGAAAAAAATGAAAAAAGGGAAACAAACAGGAAAAAATATAAAAAGGAAAAAAGAAAAAAAAAAGAAAAAAAAGGAGGGAAAAAGAGACAAAAAGAAAATAAAAAAAAAAAAGAAAGAAAACCAGGGGAAACTGGTTACAAGATACCAAGAGGAGGAATGTTTGAGTGTGGAGCCAACGTTTTTGGAGAGATCCTGGAATGGTTTGGGTTTGCCCTTGCCTGCTGCACCATCGAAAGCCTTGCATTTGCATTGTGTACACTTTTTATCTTGGGCTCTCGGGCAAAGCAACACCACCAGTGGTACCTTGAGAAATTTGAAGACTACCCAAAGGATAGAAAAATTCTGATTCCATTTGTGTATTAACAGATGCTTTGAATACCATCAGGTGGTGACGATGTTTTTGAAATGGTTACGGCTTGGAACAACTAACACTTCACAAGTGTTAGCCAGTTAACATACTCTGTTCACTAGTGACAAAGCCTTGCGCTGCTATTAGTTACTGCTTTTCTTCTTAATGGAACC
Organism: Oxyura jamaicensis; assembly: GCF_011077185.1. Taxonomy (NCBI): domain Eukaryota; kingdom Metazoa; phylum Chordata; class Aves; order Anseriformes; family Anatidae; genus Oxyura; species Oxyura jamaicensis. The sequence goes on along the minus strand of NC_048894.1, from coordinate 67,347,680 downwards.
CCCAGATCTGATGGACATGGTGAACAGGAATAAAAGTGTTTTTGCAACAGCACAGCACCGTTGTGAATACTTAAGGCAAGATGACTGAATTCACATCATGGGAACTACTGTACAGGATTTCTGATGTTTCATTTTCAGCCTATAGAGTGTTTGGGTATTACCCATCTGATCTAGCCATGTCCTGAGGATTGTGCAGTGAGCCCAGTCACCCTTAGTGTATAAATTGGCTGGTGCGTTTTGCCTCTTACTTATCTACATACACAAATGGGGTTGATTTGTCTTGCCTTACTAATTTTCTTCCCCTTGCCCCCATTTCTAGGAGAACTGATGCAGACCAAAGACATTGATTTAATATAGTTGCTGTTAGGTGAGAAATTTTCTTCCTGCTCTCTGCACTCTTGCACAGATATGAACACTATATAGGTAAAATGTAATACTGTTTACACCAATAGCTGTAGTGGTAATTCTCCCAAATAAATGAATTAGTCATCTACCTCTAAAACTTCATAACTATCTCAAATAATATACAACATTTGTTTTTGTGTTCAGCACTATTTTTAGATATATATATATATATATATATATATTTATTAAGGGTGCATTAATAGTGATAGACTGTTCTCCAAGGATTTTTACAGAATTTTCTTACTATGCAGTTTTGAAAAAGTCTTTCTTTTCCTGTTGATAACGGTCCAGTCAATCTTTATATTCAAAGTTTGGAATCTTTTAGTGTTTTCTTACTGTTTCATTAACGTTAGTTCTCACATTGCTATATCTTTTCCTGAAGGAATCCAGAGGGATTTTAAAGACACGGTAGAATCTCGAGTATACAGACTTCTGAGTTTTGGACACATATATGTCCTTTGAATATTTGTGATATTAAAGAGTATTTTTTTAGAATTTCAGAAAAGTCAGTTTTCTGCAGAAACCCTCAAAAAAAAAAAAAAATGAACTGCTGCAGATGTATTTTGGAAATCAAAAACAAATTGATAATATAACTTTACTAGGTGTTGAGTGTTCTGGTATGGTATTGTGTTAAGCTTTGTCCAGTGTTCAAAATTCTTTTTTGCTATGACCTACACGGCTGTAGTAATCCATGTAATATGAGGGTGGAACTTTACTCTTCTAATTTTAAATATTTCCTTTAAAAAGTACATTCAGGAAATGGGCAGTGAAAAAGGACTTTGCCACCCAAGATTTTTCTTAACAATGGTGTATTCCTGCTTTCCTTCTTGTAACAGTTATACAGTACTTAGTGCACTGAAGTCTTGGCTATCATTAAGGACTTATTCAGTGATACAGAGAAACATAATACACTTTATCATTATTGACTGAAATAGCCAAAGGAAAGAGGGGAGAGAAGCTGTCACTCATACCATGATGATAACTTATTCTACAGCTAAGCCTTTGGACTGCCAGTTGCTCCGCACAGAGATGACCAGTTACTGCCTCAGTAGACACCCAGGAAACACCACAGAACAGGTTGGGAAAGGCACTTTACATAATAAATCACCTAGCATTACCCTTTCCTCACAAAGAGGTGCCACCCATAGTAAAACATTACAAAAGTATGAATTCCGCACTGCCACGGGTGCCAGAATCAGAGCAGGCCTTAGTGATGGTAACAAATTTAAATACAGGTCTTTGGGAGGGACCCCAGCCTCTAATAACTTGGGGTCGAGGGTATGCTTGTGTCTCCACAGGTCACGGACCGAGATGGGTACCAGCACCGGGGTAAGGCCATGGTTGGCCTCCTCCTCACAATCGCCGCTGTCATCGGTTATTGCCAGCCCTGGGTCTCCATCCAACCATGCCACAACATCGGGGTCACCCTCACCAACATGACAGGACAAGAAGCGATGTGCCTGTCCCTGGCTTAGTGCTAACAACCCCTTTACGACACGTCTGGTGGGGATCCTGGCAGATAACAAAGACTGGACTGTCTACTTGCTGTGAGCACCCCTAGAGCCACAAGAATTAGATATCCTGGGAAGTGTAACAGCCACATCATGTGTAAGGTTCAATTACATGGGCAAAAACCAAACCATGAAACAAATTGTCAATGTCACACTCGCTCCTTATTGCAATGCATCTCTTTGGTGTGATTATACAAAACCATAATAGCATCGTTCCTTGTGCCAGGAGCAGCTCTGCTCGGCTGTGGGATCGACTGTGGAACGGACACCCCTAGGTGCACCCCGAGCATTTTCCTCGGAGGGGTCTCCACTCTCAGCCGCTCACCACAGGAGTAGACATGGACCTCCTGAAGCCGTGGACAAATTACCTTAAGTGATATTTTCTTGTGGTATGAATTAAAAGTGAAAGAGGCCTCTTTGCGTGAGTGTGTGATTGTGCTGTGTGGGTGAGAAGTAGCATCGCGGCGAAGCACCATCCCTAGTGCTTAGTGACTTGTTGATTGATATAGATTCTAGTAGGCACGCTACTTTACAATCATAATTTTTATGTGATTTTCGCCCTGTTGGTTATTGTAATGTTTGCAGTGTTTGATAGAAAATATATAGAAAGCATTTGGTTGATTGTAAATAAAAAGGGGGAATTATGGGAAAGGAATTCGCAGGTGGCTTTGCCCTGCTTCCCACATCCTTGTATTAGAGATAATGAGGAAACAAGCTAGAGACAAGTGCATGGAGAAGCTAGACCAATTATAAGTTGTTATCGGCGCATGCTGTAGTTAGTTGCCTATATATACTCTGTGAGAACCTGCAATAAAGGAGGACGATTATACTCGCATTGAGGTTGCATCATTACTCCAGTCCGTTTCCCTTTCCAACAACAAACACCATCTTTTTTTTTTTCTTCTTTTTTTTTTTTGGGGGGGGGGTGGGGGTGGTGTTGATGCTGGTATGTGGAGCCAGTCAAGCATTTTGAGATGTCCTTCACCTCCCACATGCAGCAGTAGTAAGCAGGCAAGAGGTTGGATAAGAGTCCTGTGGAAAGGAAAGTGGCTCAAAGCATTTCTTGTGGTCTTGCTGACTGGGGTAAGCAGTTTCCCTCTTTAAATGGATCAGCCCCATCTTTCTGAGAGATTTTGCTTTCTTTTCCAGTTCTCTGCTGTGTTAGGGTATTCTGGGAAGATATTATGTGATGTCCTGAAAAAATTTACCAAATGCATATAATGTTTCTCAGTCTTAAACTCTTCCCCTGCCACTGAGGGAACCTCAGAGATCTTGCTTTTTTATTAATGAAGGCTACAGGTGTATAGGAATCTAACTTCATAAGCTCATGAACTTGAGGCAAATGAATGCATTTCCTCCAGTTTCCTATGGCTCTAATCTCAATAGGCTTTGATAATATAAGAACAGGGAAAGGACAGCTTGTTGTGATGGACAGTTTAATCTTACCTGCCTGCTGTGAAATACACTGGCCAATCTGGAGAACTGCAAAGTATAAATTGCCTTTTTAATACTGATAAACAGCAAGGGGGGTGGGGGAACAAAAATTTAAGGAAATATTACATCTTAATTGTAGTTCTCTGCTGGGATCAACAAATCTGGTTCATCCTTGATCTTCCACTGTTTACTAAGTCTCTCAGCCCCACCATAATTATTTCCTTAACCCTTAAGAGGCTGGTGCCATAATCTGGAGCACAACAGTAATTGTATAACAGCTTGATGATGACACTTTTGTCCATGTTTACTATGTGACCAAAACAACTGGCCAGATAAGCATCCTTCTTATTCTTTTAAGGAGTTTGTAAGCAAACTCATAATCTAAATGATGTCTTAATACAAGGAGAGGGAGGTTGTAAATAATTTACCCCCACACTCCCAAATTCTTGCAAGAGAATAAACTGAATTCCTTTCTACTTCAGCCCCCTTGTATGGGAAAGGGATAACAAGGGAATAGATGGAAAATACTTGGTTTAATCACAGAACTGTAGGGATGTCAGTGATACTTCATGACTTCATCATGCCAAACCCTTCATTGTACCCTGAGAAGAGGCAGGATCCTCTCAGGAACTTATTACCGTGCCTTGCCTCTCTATCATAAGGCATTAGATGGGTCTTTCCAGATTGTCAGGCTGGTCTGACATAGCTGAGATAAGTCCTAAGTCAGCTTATGACCAAGTGGCCTACAGGTGCCATGGCTTGGGAATACAGACACTATGGAGGGTGGAGATTTGTTTGAAAAGGTCTAACATGAGAAAAGAGAATCAAACAGAGTAGACAGAATATCAGAGCGATGTTTCCCAGCAGTGAGGTTTAACTGACTGCAGAATACATCTGAGGAAACCGCAGAAATGCTCCTATGTGTGTGGTGTGTATATGTATTTTTAAAAAACAAACCCACAAATGTGCATACTGCCCTTTAAAGGAGGAGCAGCTTGCTAACCTATTTAAGTGGTGATTTGTGCATTAGTTGATTGATTGCAGTCTAAGGAATGGGTCCAAGTATATTTCACAGGGATGGATATCATCACTAATCCATCCAAGAGGAGGCACTGCTTGTGGCACCGCTGGTATGTCTAGAGAAAATGATCCCCTTCAGAGGAATGGGATCTGCCATTCCCCATGGCATCATGTGGAAGGGGTGATGTTAGCCTCTGAAATTCTTTCTCTAACACCTACACAGGTCACTGGTGGTTCCCCAGGCAACTAGCTTGCTGTGGTGTGATGGGGAAGGGTGACTTTGTGTTTTAAGTGCAACCTTCCTCTACCTTCTGCAATTGTTTGTGTGAGGCTGGGAGGGCAGGCAGGTGCGAAGGCATCCCTTTCAGAGCAGAAAAGGACTTGTTTGGCTTTACTCGTGTACTTAACACGTGCAAAAAACTTAAACATCCCCTTCAATTTCCTTAGAAGAAATCCCATTTGCATGTTACACCATTATTAACAGAGGCAGTTGGACAAACACTGGTATCCTGTTAATTATGGGCATACTAATGATATACATTTCTGCAGTCAAATAGCACTGTAATTCTATTTCCTGTCTTAAGTTTGTGCTTTGCTGTTTGAAATGTTAATGAAGCCAGAATTCTCAAAGGTCATCCTCTGAATATATCAGCTGCATTTTTATTTTGTTTAGGAACAATTTAAATGAGGTTTTGTTCCTGATGTTGCTAACAATGTTAACTTTTCTGTTTAATTAATGAAAGTGTAGGAACACTTCTTTGCCCTGGTCAGTGAGCTAAATGAGAAAGCTCCGTGGTCTCCTTCAAGCTATTCCTTGGCATTTTCTTCCGTGATGTGTGTCCTGTTGCTTCTGTTTCCCCCAGCAGCCCCTACTTCTTTCTCTTCATGGACTGTGTGAAAGAATGGTTTAAAAAAAAAAAAGAAAAAATAAAAAAACAGAAAAGTGCAAATTTAGCAGAACCGAGCATTGCATTTTCCAAGGAGCCATTTATCATCTTCAGAAAGTTTTAGTTCTTCACAAATAATAAAGAAAAGAACTGGTAATTGCTGTTTCTGGCTAATTGACAGAATTGTGTCATGAAAGAGGGAGAATTTCTGCACTGCCTTTGCTGATGACACTTGAAGGTTGTTTTAAACTTTCTATTTCTACTAAATTAAGAGATTGTCCTTTGCCTGTGTTCATCATTAATCCAGTAAGTGGGTTTTTCATTTGTTTTTAATACTGTTAGATGACAGGGAAGTGGTGAGTGTAAAGAATGTTTCTATCAACTCAATTTGTGTGATAAAGCTCTTCAGGTTTGTAATATACACCTTAATATTGTAAGGTAGTGCCTGATTGGGTCCTCATTTTGCAATCTCTTCACTAGAAAATAGATGGAGGCTCTTGATTATTTGGTACTTTAATGCATAAGCCTCCATACAGCTTTCTGGGTGTCTTTAATACCTCTTCTGGAGCTGAAGGTGTTCAGGGGTGAATAAATGCAGAAATGCTTTGTCTGTCTTGTTTGGTTTCAGGGTTGATGGTAGAGTTTTCAGCTTTGGGAAGCTTTAAACTGGTTTCTAAGTTTTAAGCCTCTGATATGATGGAGCTAGAAAGGGACTGGCCAGAGGGGAAGATGCAGATTTTTGTTTCTAGTAGGTTAATCAAAATTGGAATGAAGGGGGAATGGCAGAGAGTTTCAGCTAGCTAGTTTATTGGTTGTGCTTGCATGTACCTACACATGTGCATGAGAGGCAAGATGAGACCTTCTGAAGTAAGCTTGTTAGTTTCACGCTTAGATTTCATGATCATCCTGCATGTGGAGGGCAAATGTGTCAGCAGATTTTACCTGTTAATATAATTAAGAGTTTGCTTACTTCTCTCATATACCATGAAGGTGACTTTATTTCACTTCCTGCATTTCTCACTTTACCAGTGAGATTGTCAGTGTTTTTTAGCTTCACTGCCTAGGGCTGGAGAGTTCCTCAAATACTATTTTACTGCACATATTTCCACCTACATTTCTACATTTGCATGTTAGAGCACTTCAAGGGCAGCTTCCTAGCCTACAGACCTAACTGTTGTTCAGGCAGAGGACATTTAATCAAGTCTCTGAATGGAGTTCAGCAAGCATGCACAGGCATTGCTGTATTTTTGTTATGTAGAAGTTGGGGCAATACTTCACCTGTGGTGAACAGCCATGGAAACAGATATAAGAGCTTTATGGGAAGCAGTCTGTGGCCTTCATAGCTTGAGAAAACCGCTAGCTTAAAATCAGGGTTGCGGGCACATAAACCTCCAATATAACACAATTGCTGGAAACCTCTTAAAATAATAGTACAAAGGAATTTTTTTTTTTTTTCTTGTGCCAGCTGCTGGTAAACTTGTTCTTGGAGAATGGCAATACTGGAAAAATTAAGCAAGAACACTTCGGTACTCAGCAAAGCTCTGGAGACAGGTTTTTGGACATTCTTCCCCATGAAATGCAGCAGTAGAGCTGCCCTAGACCCTTTTCCAGATGTAACAGCAGAGAAAAGCTCTTTCTTTCTTTACTCTTACAGGGGTTTTCAAGCCATGGTTGGTACAGACTGATCTTGACTTACTTTGCACCTGAAAACAGACTTGAAATCAGGTCTTCAACTGAGGTTTCTTACGCCTCCACTTGCAAAGTCTAGAGTGGTATCTTACCCTTCCCAAGAAATAACAAATACAAAATCAAAAACAAACCCCAAACAAACAACAACAAAACAACCAACCAACAAAAAAACAGAATCAAAAAAAAATGTAATGAAGCTGGGGTGAAACTCCAAACTACTGGACAACGTCCTCTGCAACATTCCCCTTCTTGGAGTTAAAACAATTCAGCTGTGTGGATGTTTGCCATGCTGATATTGGCCTGCTGGAACTTTTTTTTTTTTTTTTTTTTTTTAACTATTATAGATTTAGTCACAGAGTCCAGCTTGTATCCAAAGTGCTAGCACATCCATCAAGATGCATTATGCTCCCTAGGGCTTTTTATTTTATATATTTTTAAAATAAAGACTGTATATTTGGTTTTATATAAGAAATCAGCTTTGAGAGAAGATGGATGTCTTCAGCAGGTTTTGATATTTTATGATATTTCCAAGGCACAGAAGAGTGCAGAGGGGAAAAAATGTGATGATAACTTTTCTTGAGTACTCCAACTAGTTAAATTGAAGTTCTCTGTAGTTCCCTGGAAAAAATGTCTTTTGTTTTGTGAGGTAATTATGGATTTTCATGAGCACTTCTTGCTAATTGGGTTTAATGACAGTAAACCCAAATCACATTATAGTTATTTTCCAAGGCTATGTGGGAGACATGCCACATTAACCCAAAAGAACAAAGCTCACAAATGACAACAAGTGTAAAAGGAAAAATGGAAGAAGAGAAGCAGGATTCTTACTACCTGTGGCTCTACCCATTGCACAATGTGAGTGATACAGGACTAGAGGAATAGACACTGATAAAAATGATTGAGAAATACCATCATCCTTGAATACTTTGGAAATCAAAAGGGTAAACTTGTCCAAGAATCAACTAGACACTGTAATAAAGAAGAAAAAAAGCTTAAAAAAGTGATGTAGGTTGCATTATTTTAAGGTACTATCTCTTCTTGCTTGCCAAGTCTAAACTCGTTCAGTTGTCTAGTACCAAGGTTATGAGTAAGCCTGGGTTGTGAGCTCACAAGCTGAAGAAAAAGGTTGGGTATTTGAGGAATGGAGGAACTGTCCATAGGAAACTGATGGTAGAATCTCATACATATGGTTGTGTGTAAAGCTTTAGCAGATGTGCCTGAAATGGTGAAAATAGATCAGTTCTACAACTACATGACAGACAGACACATGCAACTGTGACCTTCTACTCCCTCAGCAAGCCATGTGGTTGTTTGCTTCTGGTCTTTGCAGATCTGTGGTGTCTTCTGAGGATGGCATGTGCCAGTGTAACAGTAAATGCCAGCATGGGTTGCTTGCCATTTCTTCATCACCTTCTTGCCTTTACCTCTCCTCTGTATACCTAAAAGCACTTAAATGTATTCCTTACTTGGAGGCTGAATAAATGTTACCTGTGGTTTTACATATTGGTTACAAGTTCTCTAGGAAAGTATTGCTTTTTAAAAAAAAAAAAATTAGTTATAATGGAGCCAGTTTTAAAAAAGAAAGGGATGTGTTTGTTTATTAAATCTTCTGCCCAGCCTGGTAAGATAATAAAATTTGTGAAGCCTGTCCATCCCAGCTCTACACTGAATAAGGATTTGATAGGAATTAGATCACTGAGCTGAGGAAGGGATATGATCAAGCTGTATCTTAAAATTTATACATGGAGCACACTTTAATGTACATGCACATTCTTAGTTCTGCTGAGAAAATAAAACAGTGCACTTGCTCATTTGTATACATTTTGTTATTTTGTCCCATGTGCTTATTTCTTAAAATCCCCTTGTCATCTTTAATATGTGCTGAGGAAATAAGATAACTCATGACATGGATTTCCCTGTGCTATAACCTTTGCTTTCTGGCTTCCATAAAACATCGTGAGAACTTCATCTGTAATTAGTGAGTTGTGTGCAGTGTTGTGAAGTACTCATGTGCTGTATCTGTTGTCTTTTTGGCTCTATGCAACTCTCAAAAGTGGAGATACAGTCTAGAATATCATTAATCTTTTCTTTGTGGTTCAGAAAATTAATCTATTTTCTTTGATAAAAGACCCTTTGGTCTTTGTGATCCATAAATCATTCTTTCAAAAGAAACCCTTTGAAATATTTCAAGATATTCTCACAGAATATCACTTTATAGCTTTTTCTAGTGATGGAAGATAATCCTTGTGCCTATCAAAAAGGAAAATCCATGTTATTTTTCATTGAATTTTGTGACTTCAGTAGAAGCTCTCTAAAGGCCCAACATAACCATCTCTAGTCTTGTGTATGAAATCGGAGCTTTGTGTCAAAACAGCATTTTTCTAACATCCAGCAGGGTCTGAAATGTTTAAATTAAAACCAGAACCCTATAAAACAGCATTCCTTGCAGTGTTGAAAAGCCTTAGAACCTTTCATGAGGAATATTTGTGTTGTGTGTTATTTTATTTATCTATTTTTAAAGAACTGTTTTTCTGTCACTGGAAAACTGCTTTAGGGAGCCTGATGAACTATCCCCTCCATCAGAGGCATTTCTTACAAGGCAGTTGGAAGGTGCCTTATGTCCCATGGAAGTACTTGATCTTGCATAAACCTGTTCAGGATATACCTGCCTGTGCCAAGACTATGGGTCAGTACTTGGTAACGGTGTGGTTTTTGGTGAAACAGATGAAGGGAAGGTGGTAGCTGTTGGTGTCCCCATGCTGTCACAGTGGCTGTCAGTCCTGCAACTGGGAAGTTTTTCAGGAATAAGTGAGTGCTGGGGTGGGTCTCAACCATTCATATTTCTCCTTATGATACAAGGGATAGAAACTTATATTCATATAAACTGAAAACTATGGCGACAGATTTAAAGAAAGCACCACAAAGCAAGAGAGCAGTCCTGGAGTTGCTGCCTTTCATTGTTAGAAGTACTAAGCAGTCCTTAAATGTATGGAGCTTCATTCCTCAGAGGACTTCAGGAACCTGCTGTACAAACCAAAGAATAATAATTAAACGAAACAACAATGAAGCTCTCTTACATAAATAATCCTGCAGTGACACATTATTTGTGGTATTTATCTAAAGGGACTGTTATGGATCTTGTTTGTACTGCTGAGGAAATGCATTTATCTGCATGAACCTGTATTGTTGGAGAGGTGCCCTATGGCTGTGTTTACAGTTTTCCCATTTGGTGATTATACCTTTCTTTCCTGCTCAACTTATCTTGGGTGGCTGGCTCAGAGCACCGGGATGTTTTGGCGTGTGGTATGAAACTGATTTGGGAAGTTAGAAGTATTTTTAATCTAGCCCTAACTTCTTCATGATTTGTTTTGATTTCATAGGGACATCTATACTTCACGCGTTTCCAAAGAAGTGAGGACTCAATAGAAGAGGGGAGAAGATGGTGGTGGGGAAAGACTACTGAAATTGCATCCTTAGTAAAAGTAAAAACAGTAGTCCCAAAGGGTGAAAAAAGGATCAAGATCCGAATCTCACTGGAGGCCATTCAGGAGGGATGGCGTTTTATGGCAGACATGTCCCTCAGCCTGTATTCTTCTCTGTGAGGAAGATGTGAGGTTTGAAGGCTTGTTCAGAGTGAAGCCTTCATCATGCAGTTCTCATCTAAAACTTTATAACAAAGAGTGAGAAGACCCTTAGATCTGATGCTCAGATGAGTGGATAGAAGAGAAAAATCACACTTCTGTTCACTTTTCCATTGTAATATCAGAAACGGGGTGGTTGTTTAGGTTTTTGTAAGTCAATTATTTATTTGCTTTTTACTTGGCTTGTGTTATGGGTAGCATCAAGGTAACTGACAACTAGCAAAGCTCTTGTACTATTCCCATGGGATATCTTATCCTTAAAAAAGAGAACTAAGCAGCTTTTGTGAGACTTAGCACCCTGAGCTGATATTCTAGAAGATCCAGAGCAACCATGCATGTGTCAGCAGCTGGTTTCTGGATTCAGAAAGAGGAACCTCCTGGTCATCAGCCTTCAGCCAAAAAAACAACCAACCAAAAAAAATTATCCTTGACCTCTGGCAGAATGCTGTGGAAAGAGTCTGAATTCAAGGGAATTCTTTAATATCATTCTTAGAGTACCCCTTCATTTTTCCTTATTAAGTTGAGATGTCAATTTATTGCCTTCTTTGAGATGTCAGCCTTGCAGAATTTCTGTGGAAGTCTACTGACTTCATCGTCTTGTGTGACTGCCATAAAGAAGGAGATCCATATCCTTCTACCTAGTTGTTCAGCAGAACCAATCTACTTGCTCCTGGGTGGCTGGGTGCATGTGATTTTGGAAGGATATGCTTTGTGTCTTTGAAGTCTTTGCTGGCAGTGTAGTTAATTATCAGAGTGATTCAGTTCTTAAGGTAATTTGTGGCTTTTTTTTTGGATTTAAGTTATTATTCTCTTATTCTGTATCTTCCCATATAGTGTATTCCTAAAACTAAGAGGCACTTGTTTTTGGCTTTGTGGCCTTTGGAGCTGAGCACCACTAGCCCTGTGATTGGCTGCTCTGTCTGTGAGTGGCTCGGAGGTTCTTTCTGCTGGTATTGGATTTAACAATTGCCTCTATAATGTATGAAATCCTCATGCAAAGGATCACTGTGTAAGAAGCGTGACTGGGATGTCAAATATATTTACTAGACGCCACTGGGTGGGACGCTTCCCTTACCTACATGTCCCTTTTGATGAGAAAGGGAAACCACTGCTAGCCCACCTCCGTAACAGCCTTGTTCCCTGGAAGGGTTTACTGCTAGGTGGTTACAGGAGGGCTGTGTCTAGTTTTGGGGTTTCCCCCTTCCCTCCAGTGTAAGAGGCAGACCACAGTGAGGGGATAGGCTATGAGGTGTACAGGAGAGGCTGAAGGAGCTCTGATTGTTTAGCCTTGAGATGGAAAGAGAGGGACCTATATTGTAGGCTTTTCATTCCCTATAGGGTGTCTGTAGAGACGGAGGACTTAAACTTTCCTTAGAAGTGTATGGTGAAAGGACAAGAGGCAATGGAGTGGGGGATTGTGTCCTGCAGGGGAGGGTCCTGCCTGAGGGAGTCCCCCCCCATGTCCAAAGGCATCCCCAGGGGAGACTGGTGAACATGGTGGGCAGTCAGATGGTAGGGATGGGTCAGTTGGCACTGTGGCTTGGCCCCTTTGACCAGGGAGCAGTCTTCCCCCAGCAGAAGGCCACAGCCTCTCAGGCAGAGCTATGTGGGGAAACAGGTTACCCCCAGGTTCAGGCTGCAGGCTGAGCCCTGCTCTGATGCCAGCTTGAGGTAGACGTAGCGAGCACACCTGTGGGAGGCAGCCCTCCACCGAGTGACAGGGAAGAGGTGACTAGGCTGAAGAGTATCAGGGAGTCTGAGAGGGAGATGGATGCTGGATTCACTCCCTGCCTTCCCTGATACAGGCCTAGCAGGCAGAAGGGACACTCAATGTGGAGGGTTCCCTCTTCTCTCTCCACACGGCTGCACGCAGTGACCTAATGGATAAGGGTCAATGGCAACAAATTCCTGCCTGCTGTGACAGATACATCTCCTCAGTGACTCCCCCAACTTCCTGGGTGCCTGTTGTGGTTTAACCCGGCTGGCAGCTAAACACCACACAGCCGTTCGCTCACCCTCCCCCCTCCCTCTCTGGGATGGGGGAGAGAAACGGGAAAGTGAAGCCTGTGAGTTGAGATAAAGACAGTTTATTAAGATAGGAAATAATAATAATATGTACAAACAAGTGATGCACAATGCAATTGCTCACCACCCGCTGACCGATGCCCAGCCCAACCCCGAGCAGCCGGCCCCCCACCCCGGCTAGCCACCCCTATATATTGTTTAGCATGACGTCAGATGGTATGGAATACCCCTTTGGTCAATTTGGGTCAGCTGTCCTGGGTCTGTCCCCTCCCAGCTCTTGCTGCACCCCCAGCCTGCCCACTGGCAGGACAGAGTGAGAAGCTGAAAAGTCCTTGGCTTAGTATAAGCAGTGCTCTGCAGCAATGAAAACATCAGCATGTTATCAGCACTCTTCTCATCCTAATCCAAAACATAGCACCCTACCAGCTACTAGGAGGAAAAATAACTGTCCTAACTGAAACCAGGACAGTGCCCTTCCCCAGTAGTTATGAGGCTCTGTAAATGGAACTGAAGAATATTGAGGACAACGGTCCATCTGGCATGGAGGTGTCACCAAGGTCAAGTTGGCCTATGCCTTGCATCAAGACAGCTCCCACCAAAAAAAAAAAAAAAAAAAAAAAGAGAGAGAGAGAGAGGTAGTTGTCATAGGAGACTCCCTTCTGAAGTGAATGGGAGACCCAATATGCAATAAAGACCCAGTTCATAGGAAGTCTGCTACCTCCATGGGGCCTGGGTTAGAGATGTAAAGAAATCCCTCCTGAAGAAAGCTTTCTTCCTTGGTGCAGCCTTCAGGTTATTATCCATTACTGATTTTTCAGGTAGGCAGTGATGAAGTTTCAACGAGAAGTTCAAGGGCAATCAAGAGAGACTTCAGGGCATTGGGACAGCTAGTTAAGGGATCAGAAGTATAAGTAGTATTTTTCTCTATCCCTCCAGTTAAAAAGAATGATGAGGGGAGAATCAGGAAGAGTCAGCAGATCAATACCTGGCTCTGAGCCTGGTGTCACTGGCAGAACTATTTTTTAAATTTTTTTATCATAGGTCATTTTAGACAATGCTAGGCCTGCTGGCAATGGACAGGGTTCATTTGTCTCTAAAGGGGAAGAGGATCTTTGCTCAGGAGTTAGCAGGACTTGTTGAAAGGGCTTTAAACTAGAATTGAAGGGGGAAAGGGATGAAACCAGGCTTTCTAGAGATATGCCTGGGGGCAGAATGCCAGATTCTGTGGGATGGTGTGCTGGCAAGGTCCCTTGGTCCTCCATCCCAGTAGAAGTAGGGGATGGAGAGCCATGCAACAGCAAAGTCACAAGGGATATTGATGGATTAGAAATCATGGAAATGCCTAAGAACAGTTGTATAGGAATTAGGGCTTCTCCCACCCCTTCCTCCTCCTCCTCCAAAAAAAGTGATGGGATCACTAGCCCAAATGAAGTGCATCTACACCAATGCATGTGGTATGGACTAGAAACAGGAAGAGCTGGAAGCCACTGGGTGGCATGAAAGCTATGACATAGCTGCCATCACAGAAACATGATGGAATGAATGGCTTGCATGACTGAAATGCTGCAATGGATGGCTGCAAACTCTTCTGAAGGGATAGGCTAGGAAAGAGGCAGCGGGGTAGGCCTGTATGTTAGGGATTGTTTGGATTGTCATTCTCTACAGCTACCTACCTCAAAGGAGGCTATAGTGGGATTGGTGTCAGTCTCTTCTCCCAAGCAACAAGCAATATGATATAAGGAAATGACCTCAAGTTGTGCCAGTGGAGGTTTACATAGGATATTATGAAAAATTTCTTCATTGAAATGGTTATGAAGAATTGGAACAGGCTGCCCAGGCAAGCAGTTGAGTCACCATTGCTGGAGGCCAAAAGATTTGGATGTGGTGCTTATGGACACCTTACTACTGTAAATATCTTGATTTGGTGGAAAGCTGCTGAGAAGTCAGAGGATGCTGCTTCCTTTTGCTTGCTCATCACTTTAATGTTAACAGAAATTAATGAAATTTATTTCAAACCCTGTTCATTAATTAGGATTTGGATGTTGGAGTTTAAGAAGCATTTGGATTATGCTCTCAGTCATATGATCTGAATTTTTGGGTAGACCTGTTTAGAGTCAGGAGTTGGACTCAATGATCCTTGTGGGTCCCCTTCCAACTCGTGAGATTCTATGATTATCTTGTGCTTTGTGTAACCATTTATCATCATATAAAGGAATGACTGTGCTGTTCATAAGAATTTAGTAGAAATTAAAAGGAGGTTTAAGCCAGCTCCCTACGCTAGTTGCGTATTTGCAATAAGCTTTCTAGGTATTTTATCTGTTTTGGCTTGTTATTCTTTGGACATGTGTTACTGTTGAAAGGCGTTTTTTTTTTTTTTTTTTTTTTTCCCTGATTTTCTATGCTTCTCATGGCTTCTTGTTTTTAAGTATCACATTTTTTTTGCTCTCTGCACAGTGATGAGACCTTCTAGTTTTCTTCTCAAAGGTTTGACTTGTTCTCCACTTGAATCTTGGAAATGAATTTGATTTGCAGCCTGGCAGATCCATTATTATTCTTTGTCCATATAGCTCATGTTCTCTCAGAAGTTGAAGTTTCTTACAAATTGCTGAATACCTGCAGAGTGTTTTGCCTTCTTTCTGTTTGTGCCAGTTTCATAGCAGCTGCCACCATTGCCTATTTGTCATTCCTGTAATCTGTTCTCTGTTCACTGAGGTCAGTTTTCTCACTTCAACAAGCCTTTGATATTTCATTTGTCCCATGTAAAGTCTCTAACAGACCCAATCTTACCTACCGAATGTCCATTTCCATGTCTTCGTGATTCTAACCTGTCTGAGAGTCCCCCTAGAAGGAATTCTTTCCCTGTACCATGATGAGGTGTATGTACCTGACTAGATTGCTCACTTGCCAAAAGAGGAAGACAAAGCTGTTACCTGGAGGCATTTCTCCTGCTGTGCCTTAAAAGAGCAGAGGAAGATAACTGGGCTTTCCCACGAAAGCAGTTTGTTAGCAGCAGGTAGTCATGCAAAAGTCTGTTTTTGAGGACAGGAGTGAGTTCTATAAAAGATGTGTCCTCGTGGTCCAGTGTAATTATTATTACTATTTTTGTGGGGCAGAAGAGTCAGGCTTTACCTTCATGATCTGGAAGCTTTAATTTTGGTTTGACAAAATGCCTGGATGATATTGTGAGAATCTGAATACTAATGCTAAAAGTTGTTCTTTTAGTGCTTCAAGCTTATATAACTTTTTGTCAGTTTGATTGCTATAACTCAAACCCGTTTTATGCTCTTAGGAGTTCAGTAGTTGCCATAAAAAGCCATAAGCACGATCCATCTTGTCTGCTCTGTTTGCAGGAGAACATGCAAGAACACAAATTTGACTGTAAGCTGTTTTCTGCAGTGCTGTGGTTTGGTTCACATCCTGAAACATGGAAAGACCACATCCCTGAGACTTCTGAACGATTAGTGTGTACACTTTTCCATCGTCCTTTGTTCTAATGTTGACATGAAACACCATGGCAGTGATTTTTGCAGATCAATTATGCACTGATTTAAGCTTAATTTGTAGATTATAGTTGAAGGTTTGAAAAATGTGAAATTATTGTAGCTGTGCAACAATCTGTAAAGGGGATATTTAGAGATAGTGAAATGAAGGATTAAGGAGTAGAATGTCAGAAATCCACTGAATGACTATGTATGGGTTGTGGGAGACCTGTGTGTTCTGTACAAGGAAAGCATGTGGCTAGCAACATCTACAGGTAACAGCTCGTAACACCAGCTGAGTCAACGGTGCTGCTAATGAACAGAGCTTGTAAACATTCTTTTCATTAGGGGAGTTGGAGGTGAAATTAACTAAACAGAAAATGTATCAAAATCAAGATATATGCAATATAGTATGCAGCATACTGATTACATGCATATGATACAGCCTATAGCTTGGGCTCTCTGGATTGGAAGAGCTGGAATGCTGTGCACCACCACTGGTTGTTTAGCCACCAAAGTGTAACACATGCTTGCTACTTAGCAAATATGGTAAATCCAGTATTGAGTTGAGTGATGTGGTTGGGTAGGGTTTGAGAAATCAGGCTCATGGGATAAGAAATGGCTTCAGGACCAGTAAAAGAGAGTCGGAGGACAATGAGTTGTATTCTGGAGCTCTGACAGTGTTTTTCAGGGTCCTAGCAGTGATGGTCTCTGAAATGTACAGGCAGCAGGTTGTTTTTGCTTACTTTAAAACTCGTTGCCTCTTGGTTATTTTCTTTTTTCCAATCGCTTTATCCTGAGGAGAAAAAATTTGAGTACCAGCTCTATTTGCCCATTTTATTTACTATGTGTGTAGCTTCTTTGCCTTGTTCGTATTTTTGCTGGAGGGGAATGTTGTTTTCCGACTGAATAGGAACCTAGACTTTTCTAATACATCACCTTACAGGAGGGAAGCCAGGTTCTTGACTCCTTTACAGGGTGGGAAGTGCTGCATTTTAAAATTCTGGAACTGTTCTGTTGTAAAACTGCCTTATATGCATTAGGATCAAGGTAAAAGAGTTTCTTCAGCTGTTTGGACCAAACTGGTTTAGTAGTTCTGGACTGATTTGCGGCCTCATCTTTGAGTATGATAATTTTACAGTCAGGCTTTGGTACTAGAGAAATTTCTGGAGCCCTTGCAGATTTTGTTTCAAGGAACTCCTCTCCAGTCTGAGTAGGTATTTCTTACACGGTTGATATTATAGTCACAAATAACTTGCCTTTATGTGCATATACCTACTGGCTTTGTGCTTCACTATGCACCATAGTTTTACAGATGAATTCATTAAAATGCCTAGGCATTCATGGCTGACATTTGTTCTGTTTAATTGAAATAATTTCATCACCTTCTAAACTTCACACATCAAAACTTTGGAACATTCTCTTTTCTATTATTTATAAGCCTTACAAGATATTCTTAATTTCTTTTTTAGTTGTCCTAAATTATGTTTTTATGTGCCTACGTATTAATGTAATTGCATGACCTTCATCTTAGGAATGCTTCCTAACTTCTAGCTTTCTAGAAAATGCATCTCTTACAAGCTGTGGAATGGACGTACAACACAAACTGCTTTATTAAAATGCATAGACCATAGCAATATTAGGCTTTTGAAGCAGGAGTGCTCTCAATTAATATGAGTTTATTTGTGCTATATATAACCTGTCCACTGCTGCAAGTGACCTAATACCTAGAGCAGCCTAAATTAAGATTGCATTGTACAGTACAATGGCAGAAAATGCAGGACATGTTTTGTCTTCACTTACCTTTTTGCAATTTAATGAAAACGTGGAAGTTTTTATAGCTGAGCCTGAGCCTGGTTACCTTAACTTGCTGATATATAAGCCCACTCTTCCATGATACATCCATTCTGAGAGTTTGTGATTGAACTGGAACAAAGGAAGAAAAGAGGGTAGGGGTTTATTGGCAGAATGGTGGTTCCGTGTTTGCAGATTTCACTGTTTTGTATTATTAACTGGGATGTTGCTTCCCAGCATATAGCTGTTCTATGGCTATCTCAGTTTTTTTGCATTGTAACCTCAACAGTGCCTTCAACATGTTAGTAGCAGCAGGGTTGCTCTGTAAATGAATCTGAAGAAACATTTCTTTTTGTTGTTGTTTAAGGGGGTACAAACAAACCATTTCTGTGGCATAAGGAACCTTTGCCTGAATGGAGCAAACCCCAAAGTGTGTTGAGTTTTTATAATATGGGAGTATCTTCCTGGATTTCTTCACAGTCAAGACAGCAAGGAAGAAGTGCAGCTTGGGGAAGTTCCTCTGCCTACAGAAGTCCCCTGTCCCTGGGAGCTGCAAGGGTTCATTTTTTTTTTTTTTTTTTTTCTTTCTGGTTGGGAGTCTTCCCCCCCCAGCTTTTTAAATATAGTTCAGCCAGCCACTTGAAAGGTAGAGATAACACTGAGATGATCTGCAAGACCAAGTCCTGAGGAATTGCAGACCTTTGTCTTTGCTCACGTTCAAAGTGTGCATCTCTCAGGACCTGTGGTTGAGGCTTGTTTTTGATTTTCAATGTGGAAGTTCTCTTGGTTTCTGGGACTGTGTTTTTTGCTAAGCAGAGATATTTTTTTGTGGTGTTATAATTAGTGATCAATATTGGAACTAATACCTTTGCTGTGGGCTGGGCAAGAGCTTCAGAAATTGAAAGTGGTTGTTGTTAAGTGCAGTGAAAAGCAGCAGTTTCTTCTAAAAAATAACTTTCAGGAGCTCCTGTGGAGTTGACTGTTTTCTTGATCTTCATTTAAGTGCTCAGTATTAGTGTTCATAAAAAGATCTTAGTGCTTATCCTCCTGTAGGTTCCTTTGAAATACGTTAAACTTTTCTTTACTCCCATAAAAGTGCCTCCTACACTTCTTTCACTGAACAAACAGTCTCTTATTTATTAATGCATAATGTGTCCCAGAAATCAGTTTAACTGATTCCCATCCATCATTCAGCATCACTTCTATTGTATTGGAGAATGTATTTTTTGAAGACCCGTTTTGTATAATCTGGATGATAACTCTGTCTAACTTGCCTGAAAAAGGGTATAACTTACCAGTTTTATTATTTATGATTGAAGGGTGCATTAGTAACAACCAGAAACCTAATTTCCATATGGATATTGAGTTCTGTTTTTCAGAATCTGCCTTTCTTTTATACTTCTTCAGTCTTAGGAAAAAACGTAATGATCAAGAAAGGACCAGCAACACTAATTAAAACAATATTTAAGGCCAGGTCTATGTAGAAATGCAAGGTGTGTAACCATTATGCTTTCCGAATCAATCTAAACTGGAAATGTTATGCCTTGGACGCATAGAGCGCACAAGCCTGGTGCAAAGACTGGATTTCTCAGGCAAGTGTCTTCTGTCGTGTCACATCTGGCTGTCCCCTAACAGTATTCATAATTGCTTGTCCTGAAGCACTAATCTCTGCTGAATACAAAGTATGTTGATTTGCACTTCAGCTCTGTGATGTTATTGAAACCTGCATAGAGAGATGTAAAGGTAATATTTGTTTTACTACTTCAGTCATAAAATACTACCTGTACCAAGACAATCTAGTGGTCTCTGTTCAGAAAGCAGGCAACCACAGGGACTCAAAGACAAACCTGTTACTTGAGGACTTGTTTTAGCTGACACCTGGGAATGATTCAGAGCCTCCCCTAGCCAAATACATCCAAACCTACATCTGGAGCTGGAAGAGCTTGGCTGCAGTTAGGAAAGACTTATGTTTGCTGTGCGGAGCAAACCAGAAGAGAAGCACTGAAAATAAGTCAATGATGGGTTATATCTAAGGTAGAAATACTTAAAGCAGAATCCTGCAGTTCACATTGAAGCAAAGAAAGTGAGAGACATCAGAAATTTCTGGTGCTTAGTCCTACAGCCTGGACATGACAGTGACTAAAAATAGTTCCCTTAAGGTGACCCTGTTTGGGTTTGCTGATGGAAAAGCTGTGCTACCAGAATTCCATGTATGCACCAGTATGCACTGGGACGATTGTGACTGTCCATTCTTGAGCCAAGCAGCTGCCTGCCATTTAACAGGTACATTTTGCTCTGTACAAAATGTTAAACAGGTGACCTAGGATTGCCCAATTGACTACGCTTGTTGGCAGTACAAAAACGTGCATCTTCATCTCTAAAATTGGAAAAAAGTAGAAGCCTGGAATCTGGAAAAGTTTTACAGATTAGCAGCACCCACTTGCTTTAATCAGGATTGTATGAGAACAGCTGAGGGTGACCTCTAAAGGTAGAAAAAGAGGCTGGTGTGTGCATGTAAGAGCTGATTAGTAACTTAAAGACCTGAGAGAAGAGCTCACTATCAAGGCTTATTCGTGAGGAAGAGAAAGGTGCAGCTTTTGGATGAGTAGAGACCTCCTAACCATTCAACAGGAACCCATACTAACTGAATGCAGAATCCACCTTCCTGCTAAGCAGAGGCTGCCAGAACATTATAATCAATTTCAGCCTTTTCCAGTCTTTTCTTATGGTTAACTGAAGGGATCAGGCCAGCCTTGCGACCATTTCCAGAGGAAATGGTTCAGAATGTCTCCTTTTTCATAGGATATATTGCTTCTGCTCAAAGACCGATTCTGGCCTTTTTGAAGCCCCGCAGGACATCTGTTGTGAACTCTGGTACAATGGGTGGATGGACAGTGGCTGAATTTAACCGGTATTTAATGTGAGGAAGGAAGCATTATCTAATGAAACTTAAAATGACACTAAAGAAGAACAGAAATGGAGATTTGAGTAGCCCAGGCTCTCATCTGAAAAAAAAAGAGATGATGTGGAAATCAGGCGACATACCCCTTACATGGGAAGAAATTTCTGGAGAATGTGCTGAACATGGATTTCAATACTTGATTTGTTTTCCAGGCTTCACCTATGCTGAGTAACTTAATTCTGACAGGCTCCTGGTAGTTGCTGGTGGTAGGATTGTTGGGTCGTTTATGCCAGAGGGTGAGTTCTGATCTCAATGTTTGGGCTCTGTGCTCTATATGCAATGTAGTTGTTGGCATTTGGGCTTATGACCTTACTAACATATCCTATCCCGTACTTCGGAAAACCTCCACATGCACACTCACTGCTGCACGTAGTTCACAGAAAGGACATATGAATCACATAAACTCTCTTTTGAAATCTTTGGTCTTTGCCCTTTGCTTTTTTGTTTGTAAATGTTTCTTTGCGAGACTCTGTTATGTGCATGTTTGTGCCTACTTGATAAGTGACAAAACCTGATCTCACTCTGTGCTTACACTTGTTTACTTCCTGATGATGGTGTAATACAGGTTCTAAGAGAGGTGAATCTATTATAAAACAAATTGTAAAGACTCGGATTTTTCCACTCAAAATTGAGCTCAGCTACTTTCTTTTTGTGATTAAGGCTTTTCTACTGCATGAAGTTCAAATCGTATTTGCAGTCCAGTAGTAGGGCAGTCAATGTCCTAACCAAAGCACAGGAACACTTATTTCACAATTTAACACTTATTTCACACTTTCTGGCTTTGGATGGTACATAACATGACACTAGTAGCAGGTGGCCAGCTAGTAGAGAAAGCCAGTTGCTGTAAATAAAAATAACTTAAACAAACAAACCCCAAACGTTCTTTGAATCTCAAGTCATTAGAATGAGGAGTCCTATATACGTAGTCCAGGATTAGCAGATTAGCACCAGGGTAAAGTAGATGGAGTACACTGTGACTGATAAACTCTGCAGCTAGTCTGCACCAAGTGCAAATGATGATGTAAGGGACAAGATAGGAGAATTGAATGCAGAGGTTTGATAAGTACTTTGGGTTGCTATGAAAACGTGAGTATAAGGGAGGCAGAGAGGAATTGGAATGGTTTTTACTTTTATCAAAGGATCATAAGGGTTGGAAAAGACCTCCAAGATCATTTGGTCCTACCATCCCCCTATCACCAATGTCACTCACTAAACCATGTCCCTAAGTACCACGTCCAACCTTTCCTTGAATGCCTCCAGCAATGGTAACTCCACCGCCCCCTGGGAAACCCTTCCCAATGCCTAACTGCTTTTTCTGAAAAGAAATTTCTCCTAATTTCCAGCCTGAACCTACCCTGATGCAACTTGAGGCCATTGCCTCTAGTCTTAAATGACAGCAAGATAAACCATGCTGAAAAAAACCTTCACAGCACACCTTTGTTTTTCCTGGTAAACATTTTCAAAGGCCAAATATGAAATTTGTGTACGACCATTATTCATTTAAAAATAAAGATGTATTGCATCTAACTTCACTGCGTAACCAGACACAAATATGAAGTTCTCTTTTTTTTTTTTTTTTTTTTTTTTTTTGTGTGTGTGTGTGTGTGTGTGTGTGTTTTTCTTTCTATGTGGTTGTGTTGCTCTTCCTTTGAAATACCATAAAAATGTATTCTTGTTTTTCAAAACATGATCAAGAAGTATGTGGTGCACTGACATAGCAGCATTTACACAGGAAAATTTTCCTCGGATAGGATGCTAATTAAACTTGAATCAAAAGAAACTTGAACTAGAACTCACCATCTGGTGAGTGAAGTGTGTAATATAATCAAACTAATAGCCTGTGAAAAATGGGACACCTGTAAGAAGCCTAGTCTTTTGTGGTAGTAAACACTCTAAAATTTCTCCAAAGTAATTTGAAGAGTATTTTACAAAGTGTAGTGGGTAATAAGTTGGTCTCTATTTCACTCCCCATGAATAGACTACCCTCAACTGTTCTCTTAGCCGTTGGTAGTTCTAGAGGCTCCATCCAGATCGTACTTAAAAACAGCGTGAAAACTGGGAGAAGTGGTTGTGAGCATCAGTAAGCTAAGGTCATTAAATGCAGACTTACTACTTCCTGGGGAGGTGTGCAATACAAAGACATAAATTGTTTCATCACCTGCATAGTCTCCACCATCTTCAGGAAGGAGTGGGTTTGTTGTCTGTACACAGATGACTGAAGAAATTTCAGGGGAGTTTTGGGGCTGTGGACTTCTTAGATTCTTATGACTTCAAGGAGGTATGTAAACTTGAGAAATTTGAGATATGTCTATCTTCTAGGTGTTTGCTGCTTACTGAAGTAGATACTCTTTCCCTTCCAGGAGTGCTAGCCCCAAGGAATCCCCTTGTGTAGCCCTGGCCACTGTGCTGCACCAGGAATTTCAGTGCTGAACACCGGCTGTGAGTTCCAAATTCAGTGCTCAAATTTCTGAAACTTTCTTCCTGAGTCAGCCCCATGTTTAGTCTGTGTGCATATGCCCACCTTCTTGAGCTGTGCCTCATTTCAATCTGATAGTGGTTGTTTATTTATGAAGCCCCATTGCACGGTAAAGGAAATCAAACACAGTAAAATTGTGTCAAAGCAGAATAAAAGGTTTGTTGGGCCTACTGTGTCAAGAACAAGTGTTGCCTGCTTTGGAATCATTGACAGGTGACTGAAGTTCAGGATTTCCAAGATCTTTGAGCTATTTGTGAGTGTGGTTTTTTTTTTTTTTTTTAATTTTATTTCCCTCTCTATTTGTTTTCTCCCTGTTCATTGAATTTCGTTGTGTAGAGTACAGCATATTATTACTCAGATGTATCCAAAAAGATTTAGCCTTTAGATAGAAGAAAAAGATTATTCAAGTGCAGCTGCTGGGGAAGAATGCTATTTGTGCTTTACAACTTACTATTGTGTTGACCACTGAGCAGCCCTTTATTTGTTTTACTGTAATGCAGACTAATTCTTCAGGTAAGAGGAGATTCATGTGCAATCAGGATAAATGTTCTTAATAGGCTCTTTCATTTGACCAAGCAGTAATAACAAACTCATAATTGTTGTATGTGTATTTCAGACGAGTCAATAATTTGCTTTTAAAACTACTCAGAATTTCATTTGACTACTCCTAATGAGAAGCTTTACTCTGGTTAATCTCCAGCACTTATCTTTTAATCTCTCATTGAAGATTGAACTCTGATGCCTAATGTGGTTCTTGAAAGTGACAAATTTGTTATGCTTTGGTAAAATAGTATTTGTGGTTTTGAAGTGGATTAAATTAAACTCGACAATGCTGCTGTGAAGAGGAAGTAGGGAGAGACCAGGATTTCTAAAGTTGTCTTTGGAAAACAGCATACCTCTTCATCAATACCCTGGTAATCTTGCTATAACGAGGTATGGGTAGAATCTAAAGAAAATGACATAAAATCCCATTTAACCTCAGGCTTTTAAATTTCTCAAGTAAAAAGAATTTTCCAATCTACATAGATGCTATAGAACAAAATACGTCCTGCTAAACCCTTTTTCATGGATCTAATTTAATGAACTTCAGTCAAATGCCCAGTCTCCTGAGGGTGGTGCTCTAGGAACCACTAAAACCACAAGCTTCTTAACTCATTTTGTTAGTGCCAGTTTAAATTGTCCTAATAAATTTCCATTATAAGCAGGTCAGAGGGAAATGTGAAATACTGATTCTTAATGCTCAGAATGTGTAGAACTATTCTGAGTTGGGAAACAACTGACCTTCCAAACTTCCACACTTGTCAGAATCTTTTGAATGTTTTGGTCACTCACTGACTTTAATGAAGCATGCAGAATTTAATGAAGCATGCAGAATTCACGGCAACCTAATGACCCCACAGAGCATGGTGATGGACAGTCAAGGAGGAGTCTGCTTCATGTAGACACTATGTCCTCAAATCATTTGTGTACAGACTTGCCAGTTCTTTGTTCCAGTCCTTTTCTGTCTGAATGTGCAGGAGCAAGATGCTCTTGGGTGGAGATGGGGAACCACATAAACTTGGAGCCATTGACATCTGATTGAGGGATTCATTTGGGAATGAAAGATTTGATAGGTTTATTAGGATTCTTGTACTGTTCTAGTAAGGACACCGTATTTGGGGCCTGCCCTAAACGTTAAAAGAAAAGTTTCTGGAAGTTAGTACAAAGCAGGCTTATATTGAGGTTTGGACTGCATATATTTAGGTATGTATATGATATCCAAATTCTCATTATGGAGATCTATGGCTTGATTCTCTTGCCTCTACATCTACAAGTGACCTCATTTAAATGACATAACGATATCCTACCTGACCTCCAGCTGTTGCTCTGGGTCTGCCATGTGACTGTTTCTGATACCGCAGGGAATCCCAAAGGCCGGTATGTGACCCCTGCTCTGACATCATGTTCAGGAGATACCTACTCCTTGAAGAGTAAGGCTGTTCCTGCCTGGTGGAGGCTAAAAGATTCTAGCATGATTGCTCTTCCTTGAAAATGACTCTCTGGAAGACCAGCTTTAATTAAAGTCTCAATTTAGTGGGGTTTGCACTTTATGAGGTTGCCTAGAAGATACCAGGTACCTGCAATACCTGCTCCCTAGCTAAAATGGACACGCCTTGCTACTGAGCTAGGTAGTTCTGTGTCCTTCATTATTTTGACAATCTGCGCTCTCTAGACAGTGCTGTGATATTTTGGTGGATCCTAGAATGAAGATCACTGCAGTCCCTCCCCTTTCTGATCATTCTGGCCGTCTTATTCTTATGAAACTGAAATTGCCTTTTTATGCTCACTGCTGAATGTAAAGCTTTTGCATGCCTCTCATATCCACACCTGGGCTCTGGATCAGATATTTTGCACGCTCAAGGTTTCCTTGGGGAGCAGTAACAGAGTCCTTTGTGTTAGTTTTTCCTTCTTCTGGGATGCTGAAGTGTTTGGAACTGTAAGGGAGTGCTGATGTCACCATACAGGTGAGAAACCCAATTCTGTGGGTTCCTCAGCACGTCAGCTGCAGAGTTGCACATGGTGATTAGCTGAAGTTATAGATACAGATAAGCTGTTTTATTTATTTATTTATTTATTTTTAATAATTTAGAAACATCATTTAGGATGATAAAGGAAACAGTGTTGTTGCATGTGGTGCTAGGATAGAAGACTTGTACTCAGTTATTAAAATTCTCTATAAGTGAATTTTAATAGCTCACTATAGACTTTGCCTTAGTAAGATGAACAACAGATATCAAAGATTGCTTTCTGAGAAAGTAATTTATTTTTAATGAGAACTTTGGCTTTATTTCTTGACCATTTTAAACTGTACATCTTGAACTATGTTTTACTCACTTTTAGTAACAGAAAAGCAGTGTGATGAAACATGAAGTTACCTTCAAACAAGCTCCAAACAGAAACAACAACAACAGAAAGACAAAAAAAACAGCACCACAAGCATTGTTGAAGTCTTATATGGTCCCTTGATGTTGAAACATCTTTTTCCCAGTTTATAGACACTTAAAATGTTGTTGTCCTATAAGGTTAATAGCTCCTGCTGCTTCACTAATGACAATTACATTGCCTGCCTTGTACTGAATTAAACCTTTACATACTGGAGTCACATGCTTCTTCCATTTTAAATACTCTTGTATATGTTATAGAAATTAAAACTCTTTAGACAGGTTTTTAAAAGGTTGAAGTAACTTTTAAGTCATGTCTGGCTTCTCTTTACTTACTTTCAGAGCTAATAAGCAGAGAGGTCTAAATGTAAATGGTACTGTAATAAAGTTGATGTCTGATTAAATACGGATTTTGGCATACTCATCTCTTACCCCTGTTCTCACCTTTGAATCATTCTGCTCTTTGAGCAGAATTGAAGAGGATAGTTTCTATTCTTAGTAGCTTGGGTGCAAAAAAGGACCTATGGGGAGTCATAAACAGATTAATTTATTATCTACTTGAAAACAATAATACCAGAACTGCCGTCCCTTCAGCAGAGATTTATAGGTGAGAGAAAGACCTCAGAATGAAAAACCAAGATGATATATGCCATGATGACTCGTTACTTGCATATAAGTATCAATACTCTTTGTAGGAGCATTTACTTGCATGTTGTCCTCCACAAGTGAGTATGCAGGCACAGGGCAGCTTGTTACATGTCTGGCTACCTGCTATATATGCACAGCAGCTTAACAGAATGCACAAAATCTGATTTGTGGAAACATAAAAATATGTGCTGAGGATCTAATTCCTCTGGAGCAAGTGAACTGATTATTTGGCTCAAATTGTTTCTTAATTGAAGCACAAAACAGCTCCTCTTTAAACTTCAGACTACTTGAAATTATGTCTGTTAGGGAATATATGAACTGTATCTTTGAGGAGTGGTGTGTCTAATTTTTTTCCCCAGTAGCAGATGCCATTTGAATTAATAAATAAGGATTCTCCTCACAGCAACATTATCTGATGAGGTTATCAAATTCACCTAAATTAAAGAGAACTTGACAATGACGTCAATCAGATGTTATTGCTGCATATACAAATGTTCATTTGCTAGCCCAGGTGGTAGCTCATCTTTGCACATCTGACAAATTCCTTTCAAGATTTGGTAAGAGTTTGGTGTATTTGAGCAGGTTCCTGAATCGGTGCTATGGACTATACAAAGCACCAAAGAACATTTGTTCCTCATTTGGGGTTCTCTGTCATCAGAACTTTGTCTTTTTTTGGCCTGTGTTAGGCATGGGGCAGGGTAATTTCAAGCTCAGACTTCCTTTGGTAGGTTCATAGATGTATATAGGAGGAAATTCTTCACTGTAGAAGGGTGGTGAGGCCCTGGAACAGGTTGCCCAGAGAAGCTGTTGCTCCATCCCTGGAGGTGTTCAAGTCCAGGCTGGATGGGATTTTGGGCAACCTGGTCTGGTGGGAGGTGTCCCTGTTCATGGCAGGGGGTTGGAACTGGGTGATCTTTAAGGTCTCTTCCAACCTGAGCTGTTCTATGGTTCTATAATTCCACCTATAATTTTGTTAAATTAAACATAGGTCTGCAATGTTAAATTCCAATTATGATTAAACCTACATCAGATCAGAGGGGACTGGACCTGGAGCTTTACACTTTCATTTTATTACAGAGTAGGGATCAGGCTTAAAGACTCATTTACGCGTCTAATGTTTGGAGGGTGTTTGTCACTAGACTTTTGTTGTAACCTTGCCTTGTGTTTTGTGATATAGTGTGGCTATTTTATACGGTTAAGTATGAGTGCTCTGTATGTGGATAAAACCTGGGCTTAACAGTTTTCTCTGAACACAACCTTATCAGCAATAGCAACAGTTTTTGTGTAGTGTACTGGGTCTGGCTGGGATGTTAACTTTTCCTGCAGCAGCCCATACAGTGCTGCGCTCTGCACTTGTAGCTAGAACAGCAGTGGTATCACACCAGTGTTGTGTCTGCTGCTGAAAAGTGCTGGCACAGCATCAGGACTCTCTCTAACCCTCCTAGGGGGTGGGCAAAAAAGTGAGAGAGAAACATCACCAGGGCAGCTGACCTAAACCAACCAAAGGGATATTCCATGCCATATGATGTCACACTCAGCAATAAAAGGGGGAAAAAGGAAGAAGAGGGGAGGGGTGGGCACTCGTTGCGAAAACGTCTGTCCTCCTCCCGAACATCGGCTACGTGCGTTGAGGCCCTGCTTCAAGGACGTGGTCAAGCATCGCTCATTTGTGGGAAGTAGAGAGTAATTTCTTTCCTCTGCACTTCCACATAGCCTTTACTTGTTTTGTTTTGTTACTCCCTTTCCCCCTCCATTTCCCCTTTCCCTTTTTTCCCTTTAGTTGAATTGTTTAATTAATAATATTTCCTTAATAATATATATATATATATTTTCTCTTTAATTAAATTATCCTTATCTCAACCCGTGAGTTGTTCTTTCCTTTACTTCTTCCCCTCCTCATCTGAGGAGGGGGAGTGAGAGAGTGGTTGTGGTGTTCAGCTGCCTACCACGGTAAAACCACCACAGTAGCAAAAGCTTTTGCCTAGGAAATACCCTCCACGCTTCTCGTAGTTGACCTCCTCTTAGCACTGAAGATCCCAACAGGACAGAAATATCCCATGTGTATTTCTGATTTCATAGTGGAGCAGTTCATCACTGCAGTGCCTTTTCAGGCCTTGAACTTTGAAGAGCTCCATTTCCTTATGGCTGCTTTTACAGGAACAAATAAAAAGATGATCTGAAAACAACCACCATCAGCCCACAGAAGCCGTGCATTAATACTGAATGCATTGTATTAATTTTCTGGGCTGTTGTGCTAATTTGGCAGTGTTTTCCAATATTTAGTAGGTGGGAGTTGGAAGAATGTTGGTCCTTTTTGGTTTTAGCATATCTGGATTTAGAACAGTCTAGAAATTAAGTCATGTCCTGATCTCTCCATAGGTGGAAATTAAGAAAAAGGCTACGCTTCTGTGTGAGCATAACCATGTTGTGGCACTGGGGGTTAGAGCCCTGGTGGTGGTACTACATGGAGGGAGAGTCCTCCCATCCATACTATTCCTGGCCCATGGGAATCAATATATTTTTAACAGATTTTAGAAGAAGAATTAAGGAAAACTCATGACCATTTCTATACTTGGTGGTGGTGGAGAGGGGGCAAGATTCTTGGAGATGCAGAAATTGTAGTTTGAAGAAGCTCTGAGAAACACTTGCTTTTTTAGATAGTCTTTTATAAAGGTCTGTATATATTATCTGAAAAACAAAAAACAAAAACCAAACAAACAAAAACTATAGCTGCCCAAATCCCTTTAAAACCTCCCTGCAGTGGTACCTGAAAGGTACAATCTGACCCCGCTTTGCTCATGTTATTTCTAGTTTAAAGTGTGCTGTGAGTTAAAGCAGTCACAGGGTAGAATTCATCTGCTTACAACTGGGTTTCCTTTACAGTCGATGGAGATCAAATCAGGACATTCAATAGATTCTGTAGTGAAAGTCCTGCTATCCTAAAGCAGCATTTAAATAGGTCAGATTAATCATGCCAGAGAGGTTTATTTCTTCCCACTGATCATAGAGGGAGAGTAGGTGGCTGTGTTACCATCATCAACCCTGTAGACACTGAAGTTTGGTGATGTGCATCCCACCTGTTTTGTCAGTGCACAGTTGTTCCTACAGTGGGGGTCCCTCCCGCCTACTGGGTTTCTAAGGTTCATACAGTTTTGCCTTGACATTAGAGTTCACAGACATGAAAATGTAGGGTTTGTTTGTTTACTTTGTCAAATGGGCCTTTTTCTGTTATGCCTAGAGCAAGTCAGTCATTTTTTGAGAAGGGTTGGATTACGTGACCTCCAAAGACCTCTTCCAGTCTAGCTGATTCTATGACTCTTCAGCCAAAATGTCTTCTTAATTCCTTATTATTTAGTGGCAGATTTGAAGTCAGGCAGTCTGTGTTTGAACTGATTCGCGGGAAAGACTCCACAATCAGTAAGATTGTAAAGTAGGTATGTTTATTCAGCGCTGGGCAGCACGGGGATAGTCCCACCAAAGTCGTGCGAAACAATTCGCTCACTTGCATTCTCTTTTATCCCCTAAAATATTACATATGCATTAAGTTTTGCAACACACCTATGCATATTCATTTCCTAGCTCCACCTAGCCCCACTTCATATGCTAATTATCTTATCAGTCCTTCTGCACTTGCGTAGTGCTTTCTGGTGGTCGTCCGGGTGGTCGTTGGGATGAAGTAAGATGTCTTCATCAGAGTTGAACTTTTTACCTTATCTTCGTGCGCATGCTCTCTGAGCCCTTGGTCTCAGTCCAAACCGTAAGGTTGGTTTGTCTTGGTTCCCAGGGTCCGAGGGCCCCCTGTTATCTAGGCACCTTGCAAGTGTGACCTTCTTTTAGTCCTCCTCCTTACTCCCTATCATAAATCTGTGCTGGCAGCTTTTAGTCCTCCTCCTTACTCCTCATCTGTGCATTCTCTCATGCTGTATTTGCACGTACATTTTGTATTTTCCCAGCACAGCACAAGCACAGTACATCACAAATGTAACATTGTATTTTCCAAGCACAGCACATATTAAGCAATGAGTGTTGTCCACACATCCATTCTCAATCAGTCACTCTCTAATTTCTAATCCCATGTTTCAGAACAGCTATCCAGATCACAACTGTAAGTCTCAGGTGGGGACCGTATCATGCTTTCTGACCTACTGGTCTTTTAGCTTTTCTTTAAAAAAATATTTTTTCTCCCTGAGTCAGGATATTGTGTAGATGCCCAGCAGAGTATTGTTTTGCAGCACCAGGCTCTCCCTTCCCTCTGTTCCTCTGTAAAGAACAAATCTATGAATTAGAGTGAGAGAAGATGTTTTTCTATTCTGCTAAGAACATTTTATAAGACTTGGCATGAGTATCCTGGGAGTCTAAGCTAAAGATGGTGAACATATGGGAAAGCCCAAGGGGAAGCACATAGTTTTAGTTCTCAAACCTTGCTCTTGGATTGTTACGCTAATGTAATGAAAGGACATTAAATGACTGAGGTTATTAAACCCTAAAGGTTAGCAAGTCCTATTGAGGATCACATACAAAATGTAATTAAACCAAGTCCAGATATTTTAAGATCTAGCTGGAGGTTTATGCATCATGAGTTGATTCTTTTTCCAGTTCTGAACTTTATTGAAAATAGGCTGTTAATTTGCTTATTTCTTTTTAGTAGTAACCAAATAGTCTTTGTTTAGGCTCACTTCACTCTAGTAAAACAGCAAGTACCAATATCATAAAGTCATGGTTCAACTCACATCAAGTGTCTGGGAAGACAGACGCTTACTCCCCCCAGACTATGTAGAGTCTGCAAACTGCTATCCATTCTGATGCTCCAAAGCCCTGGCTGCCTGTTGTTCCAGATGGTCCATTGCTGATATAAAGCTCTCCATTGCGGTGTGTGAGAGAACAGTCTAAACTGTTAATTCTGCTTATTAGGAATATGGGGTTATGTTGATTCGTATGGGGTTGTTTCCTTGTAAAATATTACATTTTTCCTTGTAACATGAGCTAAATGATTTTAACTAAAAACGCTGAATACCTTTTTTAAAAAAGTAAAAACACAACCCCCCTCCCCCAAAAAAAAAGAGAAAGAAAACACACTAAAAACCAGGACTTTTTTTTTCTTTTTAATAATTTATTTCTTTGACTGTTTCAGTGACCTTTTTCAACATTGTCATGCCACGCAAAACAAAACGTTTCTCCACACAAAACATGACTTGAGTGTGTCCTGTGGCTGCCCCAGAGTGGGGGATTCTTCCTCCTGGTGGTGTGATTCCCATTTATACAGTGTTTGAGATTTTTTTTTCTCTCTTTTTTTTTTTTTTTTTTTTTTTTAATTGGAGAAAATAGACTGGTACCACAAAAACGTTTAGGTTTTTGAATTTAGAAAAAAAATGGGATAAGGCAAGCCACCTTTTTAGGAAAACTTACTACTTTTGCTACTCTTACAGGGGTGCATCTATTTGGGCTGTGTAGGGGTGGACTACTTAGGTGACTAACTGTATCTTTGGTGATATAGTTAGTCACTTAGTTTAGTTGATAGGTGATATAGTTGTTAGGTGATATAGTTTAGTTTTGGTGATATAGTTAGTCACTTAGACTAACTAAGATATAGTTAGTCACTTATGTGACTAACTATATCTTTGTGTAACAAAGACAGTAATTAGGGAAAGGGTCAATTTAGGATACCTTCCCCTCAGTCAGCAAACAGAGAAAAAGAGGTGTGAATTTTGCACTTGAATCCAGAGAAGCAGGAAGCATATGGTAATGTGTGAGAATAGCCTCAATGTACAGAATGGCTTAGAGAAACCACCTCAGCAGCAGATCTGGATGTGGGAGTCAGCCAATGCTCCCGTATTAATTAATGAGGTGAGGAAAGAGCTGGAAATGTATGTTCTCCAAGTTCATTGTCTACAGGAGATTTATCTGGAAAAGCTTCTATGTAGATTCAATGGAAATCTACACACTCCTTAAAGAGTTTGTACATATGGTTCTGGGCTATTTGAATGGAGGTCCCAAAAATAGAGTGGGGTGAGTGATGATAGATTTACCCCGTTGATGGTTTACTTACTTATTTTTAATATTATTTCTTAGTGAGTGAAAGTGCCACAGATCTGAGGACAACATTTGAGGCACTTATTCTCCTGTCCCCACTGGGGGCACAGTGCCCAGCTCTGATGGCTCCCTGCAGGAGCGTTTCCTGAGGAGGAACTGGCTGATGAGTGGTGAGTAAGGAATCTGATTTCCCCCAAGAGAGTAGCTTTGGTAGTTTTGTCTTGAAACAGGCCAGTGTGTGAATCTATTCCATATCCAAAATACTTCATGAATGCTGGCAACTTGCCCGTGCATTATAAATGAAAGAAAAAAAAGGGAGGGGGGTGAGGGCAGGGTTGTGGATGGAAGAAGAGACTGTGCAGCAGCCTGTAAAATATATCCAGGCAAAAGGGATAAAGTGAATGTGCTGTGGGCAAGGCAAGCTATTTTGGGTGAGGTCAAAATCAAGGGGGAGCAGGTCATGAACACCAGCTTGAGAAGGTCAGCTTTGAAAGGTGTTGAGATGGATTTTCTCTGCACCGAGGAGAGGCAGCAGCCAGTCGTGACTCTGCTGAGGCTGGATTTTTGAACTGCTATGTGCTGTGACCAGAAAGATGCAAAAGA
The DNA here is from genome assembly GCF_011077185.1 of Oxyura jamaicensis. Taxonomy (NCBI): domain Eukaryota; kingdom Metazoa; phylum Chordata; class Aves; order Anseriformes; family Anatidae; genus Oxyura; species Oxyura jamaicensis. Next base: position 67,314,155 of record NC_048894.1, on the reverse strand, counting down.
TCTTCCCCAGAATGTCATCTGAGTGCTGCAGAATTGGATTTTCAGGAAGTGCAGGAGTCAATCAATTGATTGGCTCATGAGCTAACACAAGCAGAAAATGGGTCACTGCAGTCAGTTCCCTGTGGTAGCTGATGGCTCTGCTCCACGTGCTCACAGCAGTTCTGCACTCCACTGCGTGGTGGGTGGTGCTGGCAACAGAGGTGTAAGGCAGGCAAGATGTAAGCCATCAGTTTCTTTATTAGCACATGCTTGATATTGTACTATGCTCCTGTTTATGCTCTCACTCACATATATGCACTTTGTGAGCCCCTGTTATGGTGGGGGGATAAGAGGTCTCCTAACACAGTCTGCCAGGCTTGGCTGGGTTGGTTTGAGCACCACGTTGTATTTACTGCCCGATGCTTATTGTTTTCTTTAGCTGTCCAGTTTGCAGTCTCTTGGTGGATCTTTGGGATTTACTTTATCCAGCCTCCTGGTGTCATAGTGTCTGGTGCCTGCCCCCTTCTTTCTGTGCTCAGGCATCGCAGGGTACTTGTAGGACTATTGCTCTCTCTCCCCCTGAGGTTGTTGCTGGAGTCCAACTAATGATATCTTGCTACTCCAGGCTGTGGGAAGAGTGGCTTTTGCACAGAAAGATGTCCTCTCATGCTCTTCTGAAAGGGGAGGGAAAGCACAGGCTGCTCTCATTTGAGGCAGGGAAGGGAAATTGTACAATAAAGCCTTATTTCATAAACGTAGTTAACCAGCTGCTAGTTTTGGGGTTGCATGCCAACAAGAGAGTTCAGGATACTGTAATACCCACAACTGAGCACGTAAATGCAGAAAGTTCTGAAGCAGACAAGTACAGAACAGGCTCAAATAGTCAAAACCCTGGAAATACACTGCTAAGAAATTATTGAAGCTTTAGCTTCAAGGAGTATAAGCAATAAAAAAGAAAACCCAAACATCCCTTGTTTCACTTAAAATCCTCCAAAACAAACAGCACCTTCAGGTCTCAGTTGTTTTGGAAAATTAGCAGGGCCACAAATATTCTTATACAGCACTCTGAATGGTATCATTATTACACCTTTCAAAGAGAAAAAAAAAATATTTTGTGATTTAATGCATTTCCATGCATCACATTTCACTTTTTTTTTTTTTTTTTTTTTTTTCCAATTTAAACTTAAATTGGAATTTCTTCAGTTTTGATTCTTGTTTGAGGGATTATTACAATATTCCTATAATGTTTTTGCCTTCACTACACAGCTGTGATGCCAGATTAATGTGGGTTTGGTCTAAAATATAGAATGGAAGAGAGCTGATGCTGGAGTTTGAATGCATTCAAAACTGTGCATATTTAAAAAAGCCTTCTGTTAGGTAAAATTGTTTGAATAATGGAGAAAAGGTACCACTATTTTTTCTGACAATTGATAGGGAAAGTGCTGGATAAAATGGAAATATTGTTCAATCAGTCCTATTGCCTCCCACTCTTGCATACATTGCTGAGTTCAAGAGAGAACTCCAGGGACTGAAACTGACTTTATAGAGTAAACAGGTTCCCTTTTATTAGAATTTATTTTTCCTCGGTTTTGCAGAACTAAATTTGGTGCCCTGCTGTTGATGTCATTTTAAAGCCTATCACTTAGGCATTTTAAAATCTTTGACAGACCAATTATAATTAATGTGATGGGTCTACATCATACAAGAATTCTCATCTTTTCTCTTTGAGTACTTGGTATGCCAACATTTTTAAAAGTTTCTCACTTCATAAATTTTTAGGGTGCTTTACTCTTCTGCCTTGTAATAATTCTATCTCCTGAGATACTTGTGCCCTTTGTTTTGCTGCTGGTTGTTTCTTTTAGGCTTGGTATCTGTGGACCAGCAGTCCTTGGTGGCCTCAAATATTTTGTTGAAATTTTAATTGATCTTTTCTTTACTTTTTCCTTTGTCTAAACGAGCATGGTCTAAACTAGTTGGTTCAGGAGGAATGTGTGAGGAATGTCCATTCTTTTCAGTAAGAGCTGCCTTCAGACCTCAGGAGCCCTGGAACAATTGCAGCTGTGCCTTGAAGTGATTTGGAAAGCAGGAGAAAGGTGAAGTTGATCAAGAAATAAACCTAACCTACAAAATATTTGAAATGGATGTCTTTCCTCTTGTTTCTGCATATATTTAAAGTTATTCTGTGATGCCTCTTCTTTCCCCACCAAATGTTTTGTTGTGTTGCTCCTTACTTTGAAGCTCTAGCAGAGTCCTGCTACAGTACCAGATTTTGAATCTGAGGGTCAACAGGCTGGTCTCATTCAACAGCGAACTCCGTGGTCACCAAAGTGTCACTTATGCCATGCCCCAGATACATCTTGGTAAGGTTTTCCACAGATTAAAAGATCACAGTTTTGACAAAGACCATCAAGTGGGAATTATCAAAGTAACATGAAAGAGGAGTGTGTTCACGGAAGAAAGGAGAAGTTTCCTTCTGGGACTTGGGGGAGAGCCAGAAAGGGAATGAATCTTTCTTGTAAATGTTATACACTGGTGAGTGGTGGAAAGAAACTCTTCGCAGGCTGGGCCAACTGACAAAGCTGGCATGAAATGAGCTAGATAATGAACTGTGTAGACAGATGTATAGACGGACTGTGAATTTCTTCATAAAGACCACTTCCTGTGTGATGTTAATGCTGTTGACAAAAGAACTCCCAGTGTTTCCTTACCTCTCCAGAGGTTTGCTGGACCCAACCCCTGATGATTATTATAAACGTTTTACATATTGTGTAGAGCTAAGAGTTTTGTTGAATGTCATTCGAGCTGAATTTTTACAGCCGTGCACTAGCATCTAGAAGGCGGGTTATTATAGTGGGTCCATTTTTTTCTTTACTAACAGTTTTCCTATCAGTACACCACACAGTCTGTGATAATTTTTGATTCAGCATTACTTTTAAGAGAGATTTTTTCTGTAACCAGTCAGAACTGGCATATGTGGAAAAGAGAAGGTTTTCCTTTAGTCCTCCGATTGCAGAAACATGGTGGCACCTAGAAAGAGCATCATAGAAATCATGAGCAGGATGTGAATTTGCTGAATGGGGTTGTTACACAGAATCACAGAATCTTCTAGGTTGGAAGAGACCTCCAAGATCACTGAGTCCAACCTCTGACCTAACACTAACAAGTCCTCCACTAAACAATATCACATATCACAAAACATACACGCTCCTTAGTATAGAATGATGAATGACTTAGAATGGAGACTCTGAAGAGACATTCAAAATAGAGAACTTGATATGCTTAATGTAAAAAAGGATGACTTAGTGGAAGCCATGCATGGCATTTTAATATTTACAGCTTTGCTAGGGTAGAGGAAAAAAAATCCAAGTGGCTACTTCTAAATGAGTTCTAGCAGTGACCCATGCAGTCCACCTTCTTTTTTTTACACACAAAGAATCTCTCACTGTAAAGGGTGCTAAGTTGACATGCTTAAAATTAAAATCCTGATTTAATTGAGTTTAACTGAGACCTTAACTCTCTTGACATTAGACCTAATAATTATTAGGTAAAGCAAGTACTGTCTTTTATTAAACTAACTGGTAAAGCTGGAAAAAGTAGATGAGCTCTTGGGCATACAAACGTGTCTGCTTTTTCCATCTCTCTTATTCAGTCTGGGGTGGGAAGGTTGTGTGTGTGTGAGTGGGGGAAGACTTTCTGTATTGGTTCAAACCATGCCTTGCCTGTGTCCTTGAATCACCACAACTCCATTATGTCCCTTATTATTGACTCCATGGCAAAATTTAACAAGCAAAGTGGAGAGCACCAGGGAGAGATTATGGAAAAAGTAGGTTTACATAGGTCAGCTCTCCATGTAGCTGGTACGCATTGGAGTAAACTTCAGAAACTGCCAGTAGCTCTTTCTCCTTGCTGGCAGTTATTTAAGAAATTAATGGTAAAAGTTTTGAGGTGATTTTGAAGGAACTGTTGTAGCTTGTGAGGTTATATGTCAATATCCAGTAGATGCGGGAGCACAGTGCCAAGGTGGCCTCTATGTCCTACCACAGACCTCTGAAAAATGAAAGATCTGGGAAAATAATGGCAATTCATACCAGGGGCCTAGGTTAGGCTCTTTAAGGAGGCAGAGAACACTTAGAAAAATCAGTCTGAACTGGGGTTTTGAGCAATGAGAAGATCTGAGAGGTTCAGGTTTGATGTTAGTGCAAACCTTTAGCTGGCAAGACACTTGAGCCTCTTTCTCCTGCTCAGATGCTAAAGAAGGACTGAAATCTGCTTGGATTTGTCCAGATGGATTTGTCCAGTTTAAAAGAATTTTAACTAGGACAAAGCACATACAAACTGTATCTGTGCCATGCTCTGTATCCCTGACTCATCGTGGATGCAAACAGCAGCTACGCTTAACGGTATGCTGTTCTCCAGCTACCTCTGGTCTTGCAGGGCAGTTTTTGCTACAAGCACTCCTGAAGCTGAGTGGCACAGGTCTCCCTGGACAGTCAGAAAGCCCTAACATGCAGACCTTGCTGTGGAAACTGTTCTGCAAGAACTGTTGATTCACCTGCATTGTTCTGAGGCGTCATCTTCCAGAATAAAATGGAAGCACTGCTAATGAATTTAATTGAACATACACCAGATCTGCCAGAATGGGGTCAAATACAGGTGGATCTAGTATGAAACTGTAAAAGGGGATCAAGTCTCTCAAATGCAGAGGTTATATTCTCTCTACTGCTCTATACTAGCCAGCATCCTAACTAAGCTTGGTAGGGCCTCCCGTAAGTAGTGCTTAGCGTGAAAACTAGGTCTGGGTCTGAGTAGGCAGTGATTTATATTAGGGTTCAAACCATGTGTAACCCATTTCTATGAAATATTTATATTCTCAAGAAGGATTTTATCATGGGAGGATTTCCCAGCAGGGTAGGCGCATACCTGTGCAGCCTTCATTTTTCATGTTCTGATTTAACTGGGTTTATTCAGGAAATGAGTAATTGCTACACTATTTTGATTTTTGCTTTCTCTTAAAATTGCTAGTTTAGCTGTTGCCTATGAAGTTCTCATCTGAACCTGGTAAAACAAGAACAAGGTGCTGCCTTGGACTGGCATTGAATCTTGACTTGGAGCCCTTTGAATGATTTCTGCCATAATCTGCAATGTTTCCAACACCACAGCTGCTTACTTTCAAGAGAGAGTAGCTGCTGACTCCTTCCACATTGATAAAAGGTCCTCCAAAGTCTGGCAAAGTCAGGCCCCACAGCTCAAGTAAGACTACACTGTTCTGGCAAGCCATCCTTGAGGAATGAATGGCCCTGGCAAGTCCCCTGCAAGGGACTTTAAGCCACAGCCCCATGCTACTGCCTTTCTGCAGCACTTCTTTATGAGGGGAACACTCTTCAGGCTCCAACACTTCCAAGCCGTTGTAGTCCCAAAGTTTTCACTTCAGGTTGGAGGGCTGAGAAAAGCAGTTTCAGTGCCTTACACTATTATGTTGTCATCTGGTAACCCTGTTTTTCTGATGGTTTCAGGAGGCCCTGAGATTGAGAGTGGCATGGCTATGCTGCCTGTGCATGATCTGGACCACATCTGCTGGTTATTTAAATTTTTCCAGTTGTTGGGCCCCCCCCCCCCCCCCCCCCCCAAATAAGCACAGCAGCAGAAAAATATGTAATATTTGCAGTAATTGTGGTTGTAACAATTGCTTGTAAAGATATTCCCAGTGCATCTATAGCAGGAACTAGGGATCTTCTCTTTACCTTCTCAACCTTCTGCTCCAAATTGAACACTTTCATCTGAGATGTGTATTGAATTATTTAGAAGGCTGTTTTGATCTTGTAATAATTTTCTATCATCTCTGTTTTTTTTTTTTTGGTGGGCTTTTTCTGCCAACCATGATCATTCACATAATCATTAAAAAAAAAAAAAAAAAAAAAGAAAGAAAGAAAATGAAAACTGAGACATAGCCAAGACCCAAGAACTCCATCTGGTAGTAGTATTGCATCACAATATGAATCATAATTTTCACCAGCCTCAAAAAATGTCGTAATTTAATTTTGGCTTATCTATAACACAAGGCTAAGCTAGGCAGAGAGCAGTCTGGATGAATCTATTACGTGTAGTTGTTTAAAGTACAATGCCTATCTCCCTTTGCATCATTATAAGTAATTTTCCATCTTTCCATGGTATACATCTGATTCCCAGTCCAGAGTTACCCCCCCCCCCCCCCCCCCAAGAAAAGCCAACTAAAACTTATATCTACTTTTTAATTTTTATTTTTTACAGTGCAGTGGCTATATTTTGTTGTTCCACCTCTAGTACAGCACAACTAACACAAGTTTCAGTGTGGCAGCAGTGGGAATAAGAGGTATTTGTTACAGATGACAGCTTAGTGTTTCTCATAATAACATCTCTGTGCAAATGATAATTCAACAATTCTGTGTTAGAGTTGTGTGATGGCAACAAAATTTTCCGAATCAAAGGTATGGGAGATAATTAGGACTTATGCTAATGATTCTGTGCATTTTTATTTTTTCCTTCTCAATGAAATGAGATTCACACGGATTAATTACTACCTGCTATAAATAAACCCTGAGAATGGCAATCTGCATCGCAGAGGCAGAGGGTAGCTGTCATTTAATATATCACAGCTTTCCACGCACCTGTTCGCCCAATGCTGTTGCCATGGGAACCACACTTTATAAAGGAAGCTCTGCATAATTAGCATGGATCGAGGTCTATATCAATCAGAATAATTTGGAAGAGTACAGAGAGCCCAAAGGAGAAGGCAAAGCTGCTTGTCTCAGTAGGGAAGGTATCAGACCTCTGCTGTGTGGTAAATAGCAAGGCAGTTACTGGAAGGATTCAGCAGAATTAGCAAATATAAGGGAATCAAATTATACAAAAAAAAACTTTGTCCCTTTGGTTTTCATTATGAAACACAGTTAGAATAGGCTTTGAAAAGTGAACAAAGACAAAAAAAAAATGTTATCAACTTGGAGGCTTTGTCACAAACTGGGAAATTTCATAGGTTGCACAAATGCTGTCAGGCTGGGAGTCAGGCAGCGATGCCAGCAGTGCTGGTTGGTACTGCACAGCTATACCTGTTTGGCCTTTGTGCCTAGAGGTCCTTGCTTTTTGTCTAAACCTGCAAGGCACATGGCAAACCTACAGATGCAGGTATGTGACCAATGCGTCACTGCAGTCACAATGCAGCAGATTAAGGGTAGAACAACAGCTTTAACTTCAGTTTCATTGTGTTCTTGTGTCAGAAATGTTACTGTGAGAAAGAGTGCTCGGTGGTTTTATATAAATGTGCCTGTAAAAAAAAATGAAATTTGTTTTTAGAAAGTCTGGAAGCATTCTGTGTCTGCGTGCGTGTGTGTCCATATACAAGTGAATGATTGCGAGTGAGTCTTCTGCTGATATTGTCTTGGCTGTAAGGCTCAGCTGGAAGCAATACAACTTAAGTGACTACAGGAGAAGAGCTGTGTCAGTCTCTGTAGCTGTGTGTGAAGTGGTAACTTTTAATTCTTTAGGGGTCAAATTTGAATGCAAGTGACAATGGTGTAGCATCATATTTGTGTTAATAATAAACCTTAATAATATGAGCTATCAATGCAGTTCAAAAGGAAAGGTGATGGGAAATCAAAAATTTGTGCTATTCAGCATCAGTAATGCTAGAAAGTAATTTCAAATACAGTGAGTGGTAGAGGTCATCCAACAGAAGGACTTCTGGTCAAACAGTAATGTGTATGTGTATTGTCCAGGCTTTTGAAGATGCAGTTATTGAAACCAGTCTAGGTTTGAGGAATTTGTAGACCTTATACGTTAGACCTTATACAGGAAGTTATAGTTCTCATGTGACACTGGAATGGCCTATGCTAATTCATTAAACTTATTTTAGAAGGTCATGGTAATTTGCTGTATTGGCCAGATCGTGAGGAAAATATTGAATTAAAATTACAAATCGCTTTGGTTCTTTTGCATATTTTAGTCCATGTTCCTAAAATCCTCACCGCTAAGATTTTATTTATATGGAAGCTTGTTGTCTCACTTAGTGCTGCCCTAGATTGCAGACTCAATAAAATTCCTTTGCTACACACGAACAAGTCTAGAAGAGAAGGTGAGGCGGTTCTTTACCTTTGCTGATCCTTGGCACAAGATAGAAAGTTTTCCACCCATGCTATATCTGCTTTTTGTCCTACTGGGCCTAAAAGAGAGAGGGTGCTTGACAGACACAGGTGCAGCTTTGGATGCCACTGTCACAGAATACAGAAAAAACCACCCCTCTTTGCTGTTATACAGGACAGGGCAGGTACATGAGCCCTGGATGTCTTGCCCTGCAGCGTCCTCACCGCTGGGTTTCAGAGTTGTGCTCTGTCTGCCTCTCTTTTTCCTCCCCTTTGAACTCCCTTATGCATAGTGTCACAGCTTCAACAGGCAGAGCACTGAGTGCCCTCTCCCGAAGCAGGTGGTCAGAGCACTCATTTGGGAAAAGCAGTTTTGAATCCTCCTCCCTAAAGTGGGGCACTGGAAAGGAGAGCCAGGGATGCAGCCTTTCTTTCTTAGCAGTGCTCCCTCCAGCCTGGCTTTGCATCAGGCCAAGCTAGGTGCTGCTGTGGCCATCCTGGGTAGACTCAGAAGAACTTGAGGCATGTGACAATTGCTAGTTAGAAAGGAAAGTGCATAAGGAGTTCAAGTTCTTCCAAGGAAAGGTTGCAACTGAGCCAAGTCTTTTGGGTTGTAACTTTGCAGGGAGGTACCTAGATTCCACAGAAAATCCTGTTTTTAGGAGCAAATTTAGCTTCGAGTCACTATTCCAAGTTAAGCATTATAGCTATGAGAGAAATGATGCAATCTAATTACTTTCTTAAATTCAATTAATTAAAATACTATTTCCTCTGGCCTCAAAAGTGCCAGATCTCATAAACTATCCATTTGAAATTGTTAGATACTTTTTTTTTTTTGTATTGTTTTTCAGTAAAAAAATATTGCCTCAAGACTAGGAACATTTGGTACAATTTAGTTGATTTTAGAGATGTGTTCTCATTGGAATTATTCCTCATTTTACTTTTGTATAAAGAAGAGAAGAAATAGGTCCATAGCTCCAGTGCTGCAAATCTGCTTATACCTGTACTGTAATCATTTTGAAAGAAAGGGAAAAACTTAGTCAGAAAAGCTTAAGTGGTGTGGAGACATAAGTTTTGGAAGGTAATCTTTGTGCTATATTAAGATTGAAGGATGGCATAGACAAGCAGTTAGAAGAATTTCCTAACCTATGTCAAATTATTCTGTGATTTAGTAAAACAGCAGGCTGGATTTTTCTCAGTGTGTCAGCTTTTATTTTTCTTCCAAAGGTTATTTATTTATTTATTTTAAAAACGCTATCTATTTTGTTCCATCTATTAAAGAACAAGTGAAAAATGAATGTAAATTTTCCTTAAATATATGACCATCTATCTATGCATCATATACATCATACCTGAGGGAAGAGGATGAGTAGAAAGTCTCCTGGTATGAAGCCTTGAACAACTGGATGGAAACAAAGATTACTTTTAAGCAGATATTCCTAGTGTTTATGAAAGGGGCTGGATTGTGATGACAGGAAAAAAAAATCCTGTAGGAATTTATTAGCAAGGCAAAAGTCCATAGCCTGGGCAACTTCCCTGGCTGCACAATTAGAGGTACTTCAATGGTAATTGTGAGGGGAAAGGACCGTCGTTATCCAAAAACTCAGGTGAAATCACTCAATCATTTCATGTGTGCCTTCAAAACTCTCTTTCATCATGGCAGACTCTAATCACTACTGATCACTATCTGTACAAGAAATTGAGGTGAAATGAAAGCCTGCTATCTGCATTATCAATTCCCAAAGCCAGCCAATGAACTTGATGTAAAAATGTGATCATATTCTAGGCCTAATTGCAATGCATCTGAAAATGGAGACTACAGAAATCATTCTAGCTTTGGACTTACTGTTGATTTATAGAAAATTATGAATTCACCCCCTTCCCAGGTAGGAAAATGGCATCAGAGATGTCCTGGTGCCTCTCTTAGTCTGTGGTACAAGCAGCAACTGAGTTGGTGCTTCTTGTAAACTCACAAAACACCAGTAAAATCAGAAAACTTCATCCTTACACCAAATAGGTTTTTCAATGAATAGTGTTTAATAAACACCAAGTGATGACACAGGCACAATTGTGGGAAAGATCTTTAAAGGTCTGAGGATTAGCATAATGCATTTGGAGTTTGATTTTTGCTTGGAAATTGCTTGGTCCAGTTTGTCCCTCATGGACCCAGCATTTTTTTTTTTTTTTTTTTTTTTTTTTTTTTTCTGGAAGCATGACTCTGTTTTGTTTTGCTTTAGCTTCCACACTTGAGACCTGCTTAAGTGTGTGTTGTGTGTGTACGCCACACTGGAGAACAGCTGTTGTCAGTTTGCCTTTACTTCCTGCCCTTTCGCCTCCTTTTTTTTTTTTTTTTCTCTTCAAACTTTTTTCTCTTGTGGTGTTCTTTTACTGCTCGTTCAGGGCTAGACACCTGGAGTGGGAAAAACAGTGAGCCAGAATCAGTTCTGTAAGCTTACCTCTCTGGCAAGGCACATGGCACTAGCTCTAGCTCCTCATCGCCATCGTTGTGGTATTATGCAGGGTTACCACACTGACTTTTCAGTGTAAAACTGGCACAATGGGCTTTTTGAAAGCGGTGTGTAATTCAGATACATCTTCTGTAGCCACGCAAGTCATATTCTGGGGTTTCACATTGTGGAGGAAAAAGAGAGTAGGAAAAGAGTCAGATCTCTGTAGCCCCCAAATACTGTTACCTCAAGCAGTGGGTCCATTTGCTTCTGCTAACATATGGAGGTGCTTTGGAGAGCAAAGGAATCCAGAATTTTCCCATTTGGGTGGGACTGGGCGTGAAATGTCACATATCCTCATTGAGCTCTGTTAACCCATTTGAGCTGGCTATGTTGGGCATGAATGCAAACACAGATCTTGACAACAAAGAATGAGAAGTAAAAGACTACTTAATGATCGTGCAAGAAAAATGCAGCATCCTAAACCTTCCCTTTGAAACTCAGGGAGTCTTTAGAGATCTGTAGATGGCAAGTGTCAGATGGTTTGTGTTGCTTAACAGTGTCTTCTGCCACTGGCACAGCAGCACTTTGCTTTTATAGTTAATGTGGCAGATCCAGTCCCTTTCGGATGCTGATGGAAGTTATTTACAACCTCAGCAGAAAGATCAAAGAACACTGCGATAACTGGCCCCTGTTGACATTGTCACTTTTCCAGGTCTGTAAGACAAAAGTCGCTTCTGGCTTGCAGCACTCCGTGTGCTGTGCATTTTGATGCAGATTTTTATTACCTGGCAGGTGGCTTGGGAGCAGTGGATGGGAAAAAAGGGCCGAGATCAATAACAGCAAATGATCAAGTTGTGTCAGAGAAAGGTCAGCAGGCAGCAGTCGTGGAAGCTGCCTCTTGACATGACCCTTGTGGGGGAGAAAATGGCCTTGATTTCTGAAAAGCATCACACTGTGTTAAGAGTGCCTAATTACAGCTGTCACCGTGGCCATATAACATAGGGCTTTGAACAGGGTTGGTGAATAACTGCATTTTGCTCTAATTGTTGGTGCTGTCGTTACCATTTCTTGGTCTTGTGTGGGGCTCGTGCTGGCCTGGGTCCCCTAATGTGCTGGCTCTGTACTTTGCCGAGGGGCTGGGAGAGGCCTCAGGAGACCAAGTGCGACCTGATATTGACCGCGGCCATTTTATGCCTGAGATAAGCTTAGCCCGTCTGCTCTTGAAAAGCTTCCTTGTCACCTTCCCTTAGTGCACTCTCTTTTGTGTAGCAACTGGAGCTACTACTATTCTGTCTGTAGGCATTTCAACATGGGATTAACTCCTCCAGCTCAAAAAGGCATGTGGCTAAGACTTTTGGCAAAAGAAATGGGCTGCTATTGTGCTTTTATCTTGCTGTACTTCTTTCAGGATCAGGGAAGTCCTGCTTGCTGCAGTAAGCCTGCAGGTACTATCTGATTTCAGTGATGTACTAAAACCCAAGGAAATTGTTAAAACACAAAACCCCAAACTAACCATTTTTGCTCTGATTGCACAAACAGGGCTATGATAGGGAAGGGCCTCGTCAAAGTTTCAGACAGAACCAGCAGTAGATTTAGCAACCACTTCATTTTATCATGGTTTATATCTCCTCGGAATTAGATGAGCAGCAGATACTGCAGTTTTCTTCCAGCACAATCCAGAAAGATGTCTGTAAGCAATTTCTGCATTATAGTCTGCATTTATATCAGTAATTAAAGAAATAAGTATCATAGTTATCTTTCTAATTTCATAATTACCTCTTTGAAGTAATAGCTCTATTCCAGGTGTTTTCAAAAATAAAACAGCTAGGGAAATTAATTTCAATTAGAAAGGAAAAAAATACAAACTGAAGTGGATTTTTTTAAGACAACAGCAAACCAATGACAAAACATAATCACAAAAAAAAAGGGGGGGGGGGGGGGAGGGGGGAGAGAGAAGAAGAGAAGAAGCCCAACATGCATTTTTTTGGAGTGTACTTCATTTAAGTAATTAAATCTGTGCAGTGTGAATGAACCATTGGCAGCGGTGCCCTTTTTCAAATGACATTTAGAACACATTAATCTGCTCAATTCTGAGGCATCCCAGCAGCTTAAAACACATCTGGAGGCAAAAGAATTAGTGAATTCTTAATGGGAATGACTAGTCCTTTGGTGCGTAGTACAGATGCTCTAGGCTTTCTCACTTGGAAGAGTTAATATTGTTGAGAAATTTGAGCTGTATACATGTAAATTCATAACCAATCACAAGTTTATAGCATCTATAGTATGTTGGTGTTTAGAAGAAAGTTACTTTTCATCTCAAAGAAAATGAGAGAACCCATGAAGGAGAACACTCTTATCTCGACCACTTCTTTCTTCTTCTTTCACCCTAATATTTTTTCCAGCACCTCTTATATTGTGTGTGACCACTGCAAATCCTATTTTCTTCCTGAGATAGTGTTGCAAGGGCAAACCGTTTGATGTGGGTTATATGGAAAGGAGCTCTTAGGGAGCTGCCAAGGCTGGCAGGCTGGCAGATTCTGGGAGAAAGTAATGCTTGTTAAAGCTCAAAGTCTAAAGTTGAATTCTGTAGCAGCATCTCTTCTCTTCTCTGGCTCTTGGCAGCCCTTCAAAATGGCCACTGAAACAGAGCTGCTGAGAACAGATAAGACCTGAAAGCAAATTGTTAGGGTCACAGCTCTCTTCTGGAGTCTTTCAAAGTGTGCCCACTGCCCTTTCAACCTTGCTGTTCCTGTCAGGAGTTACATCAGCAAGGTCCAGTGGGACCCACATTCCTGCACGTCCGTTGTGAGCTACTACAATTTGAAATTTTGGAAACTTATTCCCAGGTTTGAATTCATCAATGCAGGACTTGTAGTGGTCTTGATGATGTTTCAGGTTTAACCAAATGCTTGGTGGAAGTGAAGGCCTCAAAATTTGGACCTTTGAATGTGTGTGACATTTGAAGGTGGCCTGGCCATCTTTTAAGGTAGGATCCCTGAATTTCTGAGAAAAGAACTAAAATTGTTCTCAACAAGCATGGGCAAGTACTATGGCAGATTGTGATAATGAACAAGGAAATTCATCTTACCTCTTTAGAGGTGTAAATTATGGTACTGGGGATACTCACTGCCTGAAGGTGTGTTCTTGGAGGTTTAGACAGAACTTACCACATCTGCTTGTTATGCTAGCCACATACTGTTTCCATTTCAGGGTAAAATCTGGCACAAACCACCTCTTCCCATCACACACATCACCTGAACTAAATGACTGTTTTCAAACGCATTTCTTTCTTTGAATCAAATATCAGTCCTTTAACTAATAGTCTGGGACAACAAACTCAGCGGGGTGATCCTGCGATGGGCACTGGGGAGGAATAGAAGGAGAAATGACTAGGGTTCATTCACAGAAAAGATGCATTTCAAATGGAGGGTGGGACTGCAAATCAGAAGAACATAAAGTGAGATTTTGTGCTTTAAAAAGTATTTGCCTTCTAGGAAAAAAATATTATTTGAACATTGCAAGACAAATTAATTTGCATTGTATGTATCTTTCATTATTGTTCTTTTTCTTTGTGTTAGTAACTAAGGCTATTGCTGCTTAAGGACCTGATCCCTTGCAGCCTTTTTCTCTGTCCTTGATCCTGCAGTGAAATCATAATACTGCATTTTTTGGGTGATAGTACTATCATTTCCATGGCAACAGACTGATGTCCAAAGTATGGGATCATGACTTTAGAGCAGGATCATGCAAGGAGAGAAACAGTCCTTGTTAAAACACACTTTGTCGATAAGAAGAAAAGGAACTTATTAAACATCCATTAATTTTATTATGCGTTTCCCTCTCCAACTAAGTATAATGCAAATGAAAAGTCCTTTTTTAAAGGGGTTATTTATTTTTTACTTTTTAATGTTGATCGATAAAACCTTGTCTTTAAAGAAAACTGAGCTAAAAAATTGTCATATAGAAAAAAAAAAAAAGTAAAATCTTGATAGTAGTTTTTCTTTGAAACAAAGGAGTGCTTTCTCGTAACAATAGATCTACATAGCTCAATGATCATAGAAAAAGACCACAGAAAAGATTAGCTTTATGCATTTATATTCTCCTTAGGAAGTTCTGGGTCACCCCAGCTGTATTTACACCCCAGTAGGCTCCCTTAGTCATGATATTTCTCTCTTAAGACTTTGCAGGGCTCCTAACAGTTGTTCTGCCTCTGGTCACCCACACCAAGGTAAAGGAACCATAGCCCCAGTGACCTGTGCTGCAAACCTTGACATGCCTGGCAGAGGTGACCACCTTCTGACCTGCTTTGGAATATCCCAAACCCACCAGATGTTTTGGAGGGCATCATGAAGGCAAGACAATGTTAGAAGAGGTCTGTATGCTATTGGCAGTCCAGAGGCATCAAACAGCCTTCCCAAATAAAAACTGTCAGGGTCACCTTTGTTTTGTGTGCTCATCTTCCCTAGAACTGGGGATAGCTTGGAGAGGTCACTTCATTAACACTCTCTAGATATTTCTAAAGAAGAGCAAGAAGAAAGTAAAGGATACCCTGTTTTAGTAGTTCTCTACTGCAAAAGATGCAATGGGATTAGTGGACTCATGTCCATGCAGTGGTTCCTAAGGAGAGGGTTTACCAGAATGAGGCCCTGCCTACTCCCTCCAAAACCTAGTTCTAAACAGCTGTCCCCCAGTGAGGAAACACCAGGTTTTCTGTATGTCTGGGAAGTACCTGTGGAAGGGCTGAAACCCCTTGAAACCCCTGACACTCTCCTCTGGCAGAGGAGAGAGATGGTGAGGTAAGGATGGGGAGGTTGAAGCGTGAGTCCCAGCCTGCCCAGTGCTGTCATCTTCTGAGAAGCCATCATGAGTCAATCTGTGTTACTCTGAATTCTCTTTCTGACTTTTGCCAGAATAAGATGTCGAGGTCTCTGCTCTCATCCCATGGGCCTGATTCTTCTCTGACTTATGTTGACGCATGTCAGAAGCACACCCCCTGAGGCCCATATATTGGTGTAAATGAGGAGAGAATCAAACCCTTGCTGCGGTGGATAAAGACAGCTGTAGGCTTGGGGTTCTGTTCTCCCACCAGTGCATTCCATGATTTATGCACAAAACTCCTACTAGCATCTGTGGGAGAAGGGATACTTATGTTGCTAAACAGGATTTTTTTTTTTTTTTTTCTTGGCTGCCTGAAGCTACTCAGCATAAGCCTGTTGTGAAACAGGCTGTGGAGATTTAGGAGAAGGAATGCCAGAGAGAAATAAGAAAAACAAAACTAATATTAAACTAAGCAGCTGTAAGAATTGTGGGCTTTTTAGGTGATTTTTTTTTTTTTTTTTTTTTCATATCTGGAGTTTTTTAGCAACTGAAAAACTGTTCTTAATAGTTCTGAGGTCTTAGAGTGGCTGCATGGGTGGGGATTTGCAGAGCCACTGGTGAGGGTGGATGTACAAGGACACGGAAAGTTTTACAAGTGGGAAACCTGAGATCATTGCTCTTTTCCTTCATCACAACGTTCCTTGTAATAGTAAAACTGTGGAAATACAGCTGTAGCCCTTGCTATTTTGTAAATCAGATTTTGCTCCATCTTCCTTTCTGATCAGGTTGCCAGCTTTAGAGGTGTTACACTGAAGATGTTTTTCCTCTTCCTTCTCTGCAATGTGTTCTAAATTTCTGTGGTTCCTCCTGAATTTCTGGTCTTTAACAGAAGGATTACGCCCTTGCCTTTAGATAGATATGTAAGGGCAAGCTACTCCTTGATGTCTTGGGGAGAATCTACCTGTTTTGCTACTGTCCAGGCATTGCAGAAAACTGGCTAGAGTTAATCTTTATTAAGCAGAAGCATACAGGACCCACACAGCCTCTATAGTCCCAGTATATTCTCATGCTTACCATTTCCTTTATTGATTTGCCTGTCTAAATGAGTACTTCTAAACTCCGTGGGAGTTTTCCAATTAGATAAAAGGCAATTCATGTCACCCTGCTGCAGCTCCAACAGCCATAACCAAGAGAGTGCATTGAGGACTTCTCAGCAGAACAACCTAGTTTAATCAAGGCGGCCCCCTTCAGTGCTGCCTCATCTGCAGGATATCTCTCTCAACATGCAATGCTTGTTTTACTCGAACTTTAGAGGAATTGGCTGCAGCTCCACTAACAGCTAGGTGGGTAGCAGGGAAGATGCATAAGCTTTCTTCTCAGAGGCTGTTGGGGAAAGTGCTGCTGCTTCAGAAAGGAAGGCGTGATGCACGCAGAGCTCAGCGCCTTGCTCCTGTTAGAGCTGCCTGCAGCATTGCCCTTTCCAAATGAGAACAAAATGTCTCAGAAGATAGGCACTGGTGCTTATGTGAATGGTGCTGCTGCTGTGAGAGCCGAGCCTGAGAAACCTGCTAGCAGACAGAGCTGAATGCTATGCGTTTCTGGGGAATTATCCTTCTGTGGGAGAAACAAGTTTTCTTGTATGCCCAGAGAGCATTTGGGGTCTCTAACCTGAGACAGTGCACACCAGATGGATAGAGGAATCCACAAAGGGAAGGGAGGGCTGAAACTGAAACTCTGTTTAGCTCTGGAGTTGCTAAACAAACAAACAAAAAACAACAGCAAGAAAGCACAAAACTCTGTTGCCTCCCACCCTCCTCTGCTGCATGCCCTGCCCCATGGTCCTCTCTTGCTGAAAGACCTGGACAGATGCTCCTCTTCTCACCTTCAACAGGGTTTTCTTGGTTTCCAGCA
Source organism: Oxyura jamaicensis (assembly GCF_011077185.1). Classification (NCBI taxonomy): domain Eukaryota; kingdom Metazoa; phylum Chordata; class Aves; order Anseriformes; family Anatidae; genus Oxyura; species Oxyura jamaicensis. Next base: position 67,296,883 of record NC_048894.1, on the reverse strand, counting down.
CTATGTCCCTCCTGCTCTCCTTGACTGTTCCAGTGACACAGCCCACAGTACTCTGTCTCTTTGAGGCTGGAAGCAGTCTCCAGGCTTTGTGCGGCTTCCTGCCCCCATCAGCAGCCTCCCAGCAGGTCCTTTTTCACCGTGGGCCAAACAGTAGCATTTAACTGCTGCTGAAGGCAGGGTGGGAGCAGGGAGACAACTGAGGGGGATGTAAAATGCCTTTCTCAGCCGGGAGGAACACGGCCTGCCCAGGTGCTGGGAGTGCACCAGCCCGTAGAGTAGTGCAGCGTGGTCCCACTAGGTGGGAGCCCAGCATCAGGATTAGGGCTGCTTCTCACCTCTTCCTGCCCCTCCTCGGGAATGGTTTCAAAGCTCCCTTGAACAGCACAAAATGAAGCAGTTACAGTCTTTACTTCATTTTCTCTCTCTCTCTCTCTCTCTCTTTTTTTTTCCTTTTCTTTTCCAAGGACATAAAGTGCCTCTGAAGTGCTGCTTTGAAGCCCATGCATCTGCACACCTGTGAAGTGTAGGAGAAGCTGGGGGACAAGGAGACAGTCTGGGGAGGACAATATGGCTGGGGGAATGAGCAGCATGTGCTGGGGGAAAGCCTGTGAGCCTGTTTATTGCCTATATATAGGACTGCAGGTGTGAACCTGTAGTGGATAGTGAGCAACCAGCTGTTCCTCATGCTTTGCCTAGAGCTCTGAGAATGACAGGAGTAGAAAGGGAAAACATCCTTAGCCCTGTGTATTTGTTTTTAAGAGAGAAATGTGACTGGGTAAACAGAACTTCATTTGCACTGCTTTGTACCTGTAGTTCTCTTGGAAGATACTGTGGCTTCACACAAATTCAGAGTCACTGAATGGCACTGACCTGAAGGAAGGGGATGGGATTCTCTTTGTGTACTCCATGGTCTCATTTGCTGTCTGGTGTAGGGTAAGGTGTGTGCATAGTGTCCTGCAATGCAGGAAGAGCTCATAGCTTTGACTGGAGAGGACAGAAGCAGGAAAGTGAAAATTCATATCTGACCTATCTAGATACTGGGCAGAACTGTAATTTCTTTAACTGTGTAAGGACCTTCCCAGAAACTTTCCAGTATCAGATGGTCTTTACCAAGGAACGGATCCATTGAAGTACTACTTGGGACTCCTGGGCAGTGCCACCATGTGTCCCAAACTGTGATCAGAGAGTCTTGTGGAGTACTGGGTGGTCAAGGAGTAGTTCTCAGTTCCAGCTTCCCAGACTGTAACCACAGTTTTGGTGAGGAGTATTTTTACTATCAATAAGTTTTATCACTGCCAAAGTTAATGCTGTATTTTGTTAAGTAGGAAGGAAGAAGGTGGAATCTTGTTATTCTGATTCTTTAATTTGTGATCTATAGGAAGAGATGATGCTTTTTGGTGGTGGTGCTACTGCTTTTGGGTTTTGTTTTGAGAGAGGGTGAGGGTGAGAGAGAGTGAATAGCATTTGGTTATAGTTCTCCATTATTTCAGGTTAGGATGTGCCTGTGCATCACCTCTGCAGAGCAACTACAGAAAATATGCTGTGATCTCAGAAATTATGGGTGTTTTGGGTCAGGTTCTTTTCATTTTCCCTGGGTTTTTGAAGCAAGATGACTGTTCCTTCTTGCTTCAGAAACTGCTAGTGTTCCTTCTGCAACAACACAAAGCTACAGAAGTACCTCAGGTCCCCCTCTTCAGGTTGCTGGGACAGGCTACCTGTAAGAGATGCCTTGGACTCTCTGTGGCTTAGAGCTCACCTGGTGCCTTCTGGCTGGGGCAGTGTGGACATAGCTGAGAAGCTTGTCAGTGCTTTTTGTAGCTCAGCAAAACCAGTAGTTGGACTTTTCTGTGTTTGCAAGGTGCTACCACGTCACCTTTATATTGTAAAGAAGTGAGTCACTGTGAAAGGTAATGTGCTTTTTTTGGAATAATGTGGCTCTTCATTCAGCTTTAGCAGAAAGTGCTGTGAGCAGTTCTCCTCCCATTGCCACATGTGTCAGCTGGGATGAGCACTGCAGTAGCTCTGCAGTCTGTTTCCCTGCAGCACTTTTTCAAAGTACATTAGCTGGCTGCTTTTGAAGTCTCATTCAGCTGCCCTTCACTGCAAGACTACTCAAATCCTCCTATTGAGTATGGTGCCCCTAAGTTGTATGTTTCCAGGCTGTCACTCTCAGTCCTCAGAGTTATTGGAGTTTTCTGAGGAAATGGTGTTGAGGTCCAGTTGGCAAACTTTGCTCATCTGCAATTTGTCCCTCCTGTCCACACCAACAGCAACCCCCTGGCCAACCTGCAACTTGGCATTGCCAGTATGTTAATGCCACCTGGCTGCTGTAAAGCGGAAAGGGAGATGGCTCTGCTCTGCTACCCTTTCATCCGGGGTGTTGCCAGCCATGTTAATTTGTGTCTGTCTCCTCTAGCCTTCCCATTTTTCCATTAACCTTGTAGGAACTCAGTTACGTTGGAGGCTATACCCTCCTTTTTCAAGTTTGGGTGAAATTAGCTATTGAACTCAAAAGGTCGGGGAGGACTTGCAAATTCATACATTCACTGGACAGACAGCATGAACGTATAAGCATCCTATTAGAAAACTAGGTTAAAAATAAATAGTAAAATTTACAGCGTAGCTCTCCTTATCTTAAACATCATCATATGATATGATGTTTATGATATAAACATCTTGTCTACACAAATCATTGTAAAAACATTCAGTGGGGAAAAATAGGGGAGAAAAAAAACACAAACCAAATAGTCATGGTAAATGGTATTTTTCAGCTCTCACTGGAGCATAAGCAAAGAAGCAGAAACTTGACATGCCCAACTGAAATGACTAGTGTGTTACTAATTTCTCACATCGAGAGACTGAGAGCAATGTGAAAAAGCAAATATTAAAAAGAGTAAAAAAGGAGTTGAAAATTCTTTGCTGGCGGTTTACATTTTTTTTCCTACCAAAACCTAAGGAAGTTCTTTTTTTTTTTTTTTACATTTTTTTTTTTTTTTTTTCAAAATCTGTTTTGAATGCCTCTAGCTGTAAATGTTACAAGTATAGTGAAGGACTTTATTAATTTTAAGAATACTTTAACATTGCTTTACGTCATCTGAGAGATGTAGCTTTACTCAGGTATATGTAATCAATCACCAAGCAAGTGCTGCGTCAGAGGGCAAGATGAATAGAATTAAGGTTGCCATGGGTACTTCACTTTCAAATTTCTTCACTTTTGAATTTAAAGTCTAAACATAAAAATCCCAGTAATTTTTGGCTTTTGTAATTTAGCACTGAACACACATAAATTAGCAGCTTACTCATGGCTGCAGCGTAGCTATTACTGTCTAATGTATAATACCCTGCACACAGATAAGCTTTGTTTTTACTTGTTCTCTAAGTTTTTAATTGCCTAGTGTTTTGCAGTACAACATAAAGAGCAGGTGTTTGGAAGCCATGTAGAAATGAAGGGAGTGGAAAAAAAAAATGAGACGCAGGTTATCTTTTGACTGAGAAATTTCCTCTGGCGTTTGGAAGAACGAAGTGGAAGATAAATGAAGACCAGCATTTGGCTTGGGGTTTTATGGACACTAGTGCAGGCTATAAAAAAATAATCAGAAGGAGCCTGTGAATAAAGGCATGTAAATGTCATTGACTGGGGGAATATCAAATTGCAGAGTGTTTCTTCTCCTTTATGCAAACCTGGGAGAACAGTCTGTTGCTGGGAGGAGGTTAACTGATTCTAGCCTGAAAGTTTGATCAAAAAGCTGTACCAGACCTGTTTGATGTTCATGCCGGCACCTCAAGAGGCATGCAGATAGTGCAGTAGGTGCTGCAGTGAAATACAGGGAGCTGAAATGCTTCCAGGAGGCCTGGACTTGCCTCCATAGCTCCTTGCTGCTCTTCTAGCGGGGGCTGCAGGCACACAATGCAGGACGAGGCCTTGAAATTTGTGTTCTGCAGTGTGTTGCTGAAACCTGGGTGAAAGATGCTGAGACCCCTTCAGGCTTAAAATACAGGGCAATACTCTCATCTTCCATTGAACAGGCACAGGTGAGAGACTCAGGCTACACCTGGCTGCAAAACTCTTTAAGGAATATTTCCCTTACAATGTCCATATCCATAGCCAGAGCCAGGCAGCTGCTGAAGGAGCTGCCTGAGTTCTTAGTCATGGCGTAGCTGCTGGGGAAGCCTTTCTTTAGCACTGGGGAGAGTCTTGCAACCTCTTTTGCTTCTTGCATTGCAACATGAGAGGGCTGGTGGCCACAAGAGCTGCTGCTGCTGTCTGGTTATGTCACTGGCCTGGGTATATCTCTGGGCACACTCGGTGGGCTGCTCTCCTAGCTAACAGGGGTTCTCGAGGATGGGATGCTTCCACATCTGAGAGATGTGAGGAACCGCATCCTTCCCATCCTCTTGGCTGGCGCGGGATTGTTCCCCATGGTGTATTTTCAAGTGCTTTCACTCGCTTAATTAATTGATTCCAGTGGTGGGGTTTTTGTTCCTTGTCTTGGGAGGCAAACTTTGAAATGTAATGGACTTCCTTGTTGAAAAATATTACCTGATATGCAGCCTACACTTTTGCTGGTTTAATTGCTACTGCCATTTTGCAATTGCCAAAGCTAATTACCATTGCCATGTTCATTTGTAAAACAATGTAGTGAGTGTTGAACTAAGCTGGCATTTTAGGATTCCCTCTTACTCTGAAAAATGCAGCTGGATGAATGCTCATCCTGTGGGAAACTCTCCAGTAAAACACAACATTTTATTCTAAATCAAAGTAAAGCATTGAAGTGAAAAAAATTCTTGTGAAATAAGAAAAACAAGAAAAGGAGCACTTAAAATCAAAATAATTTTTTAAAATTTTTTTTTAATTTGACATTATTTTAAAAAATAGCCTACAGTTTTAATCATTTTCTGTTTTAATTCTTTCTTTACACCTTAACTTTTTTTTTTTTTTTTTTTTTTTTTTTTTTTTTTATGACTGCTACTTTTAGAGCAAGAGAAGCATTCTCAGCCTGGCTGATGTGTCCCTTGATTCAGATGTATGGTGATGCACCATTCATTGGAGCACACAGTTGTTTCCTCACTAATGTATTAACTTCCTTGAAACCCAGGGCACCAGAGGAATTGGGATCCCTGCCTCTGAGTCAGTCTCCCGGTAGGATCTATCTTCATACAAGTGCTGACTTCTTGACTTCATAGAGGTTCTCAATTGTTCAGCCAAAAATCCAGGAAAACCAAGAAACCTTCACTGGAGGTCAAGGAAAAATTGGAATTCTCAGTAATTGCCACAGTCCTATAAACAGCTAACTTTTTAGTACCTTCCCATGGAAAACTATTTTGCTGGAAAAAATTTTGAGCGTGTGTAAGGAGGGCGTATCAAGGGAGTAATGTACAAGCAAACAGAGAAATGATGGTTATCTTGGAGCACCTCTGCTGGCAGGACTAAATTCCTTCTGATTACTGGAGGTACATTGGTATGCTCTTCTGCCTCTCCTAGTCTTGTGAGACATTCCAGAGGATATCTTTTTAATGATAATGGCCACATGTTACAAGATATGCCTTGAGATGAGGCAGTTTTTATATACTCTTACCTGCATTACAAATGTGACGCTTGTGTTAGTTAGTGAGAGTTAGTCTTGTTGAGTTAGTACTTGTTAGTACTTGTTGAGTTAGTGAGAGTTAGTCTTGATAGTGTTCAGTTGCTATTTTCAGTGCATTTTAATCATGCTTCCTCCGTCAAACACAGTGAATATTTCCATTCTTCATTCGTGTATTTTAATCTTTTTCCCCATAGCTCTTTGAGACAAACCAGAGCAATAGGATTATTTCATTTCATCTGTATGTTTGTGCATCTCTGCTTTTAGCAAAAAGCACAGCATTTAAAAATCCCAGTCTTTCTGGGAAACTGTTGCTTTTGCCCTAACTATGTGATATTTGATAATACCTCTAAAACTGAAGTGTGCTGGAGTGTTTAAGGCTGGAAGAATATTTAATAGCAGGAAAGGAACCTATACAGAGATTTTTTTTTTTTTTTTTTTTTTTTTTTTTTTTTTTTAAGCCCAGTTGCCAGGGAATTTGCAGTTTCTAGCCAAAGCAAAGCAATAGTGGACAATTGGAAGTGGAGGAAGTCAAAATCTCAGTAGGATCAGCAGTGCTCAGGCTGGGGGATGGAGGCAGGAACTCTGAAGTTCTCCTGATTTGTTCCCTGAGGTATGTTCTAGTCTGGGGCAAGTCATCTACTTCGGCTCTTGCTTTGTTTTTTCTGTCTGTACAATGAAGATGATGATGCTTGCAATGATCAAGATGAGGAATGTTATGCAAGTATTTTTTGTTTGTTTGTTTAAGATCTAAAATGAATATGAAGCAAGTTTTCTCTTTTAGCATTTTCTTTTCTGATTTATGTCAGGATTTGTATTAGGAACCTGTCCTCCATATGGTTGGTAGACTTGTCACAGTTTTACGGTATTTTTGCCAGCATACACTAAGGTAAACTCTGCTCATGTGAACAGAAGATGAATGCTGGTGAAGAAGGGAATGGGAAAGGGATGGTTGTGAAATGTTAGTGGAGGATATTCTCAAGTAAAACTCTCAATGCTCGGCACTGCAGTCTCCTTGGTGCCAGGGACAGTAGAAGTAGTGGCAAACTTCCTTGCTGCCGAGGGAAGTCAATGCACTGAACCTCTCTGGGGGATGAACCATATTCTGTGGCAGAGCCTGGAAGGGGGGCTCACATCAGTGGCTTTAATGGAAATCTGTGAACCAGCCATTTGGGGATGGCAAGGATGATTAAGAATAAAAAAAAATAACTGCAAGAGACAAATTGTGAGGAGCTTTTGTAGACTGTAGAAGATGCCCAAGGTTTTGTGGTCCTGGAGGACCTGAAAGTGGTCTGCAAATTATTTATCAGTCCAATGGTAAAGTAATACACCTATGAAGACAAGCAGCTGACAACAACAGGGATCTGGACATCCCTTTTGGCAGGGCTCAAACTGTCAGTGCCATCCAGAAGGAAAGCAAAGCCCTGATGGGAGGTCACTGTATGCCTCTGCCTGTCTCAAGTTCCTTCTCACCACTGGTTCTTAGAGGAGTGTCATTTTGGAGTTAGCTGAAATCTCTGGTGCTTTTCATTGTTTTTCTATTCTCTCCCTTTCCCCTTTGGGTTAATCTTTTTATTAAGTCACAAAACTGGCTCAAATTCTCTGCATGCTGTGGAGGGGAAGACTTGAAGTGAAATCCCAGTAGAGAGGCTGGTTCTTTAATTCCATTTGAGGGAAAACAGCTGGAGTGGAAGAGCTTTTAGGATAGGGCCTGATTTGCAGTGTCAGAAAGGGCAAGAGAAATAAGATGAGCTGCAGTGAAAACAGCTGAGTCACATGTAAATAAGAATGGGACGTGAAGTATATTTCATGCAACAATTCTCTTCAGAGGAGAAATGGAAAAGAAATCTATCATGCACCTGATTTACCTTGCTGTGTTCCTTAGCAGGCTGTTTTTGCATGACTTTCTGAATACTTGTCCTGGGGTGTCCCAAGGTAGCCATTCCTCTTTAGCCCCCTCTGTCTTACTGTTATTTTAATATTTCTTTTGGGTGTCTCTTGTCTCCTATGGATAACTAAGCACAGGCTATCCTGAGCTCTTCTTAATCTGAGACAAAATTTTAATAACTTTGATATTAATTGGAGATTGTTTCCATTACAAAAGGCTTTGTATTTATTGATGTGTATACTGAATAAAACAACATAAGCCCTGTTATGTAAACATTCTTCGGAGGATTATTCCCTGTAGTTGAAATTTATAGTTCCCTACAGTTTTGAAACATCAAAAGTAGGTTTACAGAAATTTCTGCGTGCAGTTTTACCATTAATCTGGAAGCTATTTTATATATATTCTTTGTGCATGGGCTCCCTCTGGAGCTTTCTTTTATTTAAAAAAAAAAAAAAAAAAAAAAAAAGACACATCAAAATCCTTTAAAGTATTTTAAAAGGTTTTAATCAAAAGTATCAAGCAACTAAAATAATAGTACTGTTTATGTCATTGCAGGGTTTAGTACAACACTGTTCTTTTTGTATGTTAGGTGTATGCCCAGAGAGAGGTTTGTCATATGGCAGCTGAGGAAAGGCACCATTAGAATTAACGTCTAGTTGAACTTTTAAAGAGCCTTGTGTGAAAACAATGTCACACAGCATAAGAATAATTAATTACAGTACTCTGAAGATGCAAAGTACTATGGAAATCCCAGGCATTCATCATAGCATTTAGACTCAAATGGCTGATTTGATTTTGCTTTCAATGAATCATCATCAAAGAAAATTTTGTTTCTCTGAATATTTTCACTATTTTCCATATGTGTTTTATTAGAGTATGATGAGCGCACACAAAGGAGAAACATTTAATTTATTAAAATCAGACCCTGCCAGTATTAGTGCAGGCACTTTTAGTGCTTTCCCCTGAGAAAATCTAGATAATCTTGGACAGAATTGCATGTCTGAAACCTATTTGATGATGTCGAGACGTTTACCAACTTTTCTTTATTAAGAACAGAGTAAGCAATAAGATCTATGTTGTCTTTATCCAAGGGGAAGATAGTAAAAGTCGTATTTCCTTGAACTGTGTTATTATTGTTTGAAGAGCTTATAGATAACATTATCCTGAAGAATATTTTCTCTTCTCTTTTAATAATTTTAATAAAATAGGAAGTTATTGTGCTGTGGCCAGCTGCATATCATTTTTTTGTTAAAGATGCAGTCTGGCTGACATCAGTAACCAAGCACAGATTATGTATTTTAATTTTTTATCAGAGATCTGCTCACTGAGCTGCCTTGACATGAGCAGAACAGTAATTTTGTCTGTCTCTCAGTGCACCCTGACAAGGGGCAAAGTGCGTCAGGAGTTTTGTCACACTTCTCTTTTGTGAGAATAGTAATGGTCAGATTTTTAGTGCCTTATCAGACTTGGAAGAATTTCTGTTGCACAGAGGCATGACAGGATTTTTGTTTCTGTTTTTCGAAGCTACTTCAGTGTTTTCTTGGTTTGTCATCTTTCTCTTCAACACGACTGTTGCCTTGTACCATTGGTTTACAGACAGTGCTATGATAGAGATATTTCTTGCAAACTTCTTGTAATGAATTTGTGACTGTCCCTGCAAAGGCGTCTTCATAATAAGTGATCTTTTTCCTGTGGAGCTCAGGGAAGGAAGCCAAGATGTTCAGCTCTGGGAACAAAGACTCCCCAGACATCTTTTCCTGAAAACAAACAAACTTCTCTCTCTCTCTCTCTCTCTCTCTCTCTCTCTCTCTCTCTCTTTTTTTTTTTTTTTTTCCTGTTAGTAGCAGAAGTTCTTTTGCACTCTGAGTTTTGACAGAAGTGACCCACTGAGCATCAACATTGCTGTTACGTGCAGTGAAATCTCTCATATCCTCAACTGGTGCTCAGGTGCCCTTTGCACCTTCTGTTATAGTCCATTTTCCTCTTGAGGCCTGACATTGGCCTGACCAGTTTCTCTAAGGTGGGAATGCCCTGGCTGTTCATACAGGTCAGAGGGTCTTTCAAGCATGTTTGTCTGCTCAAAGTGCCTATTCCCTTACATTAGTGTTAATCTTCATTTTCTGTGCACTTTATTTTTGCAGCAATTCTTTCTTTAAGGAATAGTTGTTAATGGTTACGAGATGCTTGCTGTTTATTTTACCTTATTAGCTGATGCAAGACTAATAGTATATGGAATTTTTAAAAAATAATACAACCAATATCCTTTAGACTATTATAAGCTGAGTGACTTCTTCAGTTAATAATTCATATTTTTTTTTAAAAAAAATCAATTTGCTAGTTAAACATCACATTTTTATTTTTAACATTTATTGCTTTTTGGAAAAAAAATCCTGTCATTGTCTCATAATAAAGCTCACTGCATGCTGTATAACTTAAAAGACACTAATAAGCAGGACATAGCATAAATTGTTTTAAATCTCTGGTCTTTAAAGCAGACACATTGAACATAACTGTGATAAAAGAAAAAGGGAAGCAGCTAAATCCAGTGGCCTGCAGATGAGGTGCAAGGGTAAAAGGAGCAGGTATGGGAACACCAATATTAGTAAATGAAACTTCTGGGTACCTAGCCAGATCCCATGAATTAGAAGAGTCTGTATTTTTCACTTGGTGACAGCCCCAACAGCCAACTCCCTGAGATTTCCCCTCTCTGCTTTGCTGAGTGGATCTCAGGTGTTTCATGAGCAAGTGAAAACCATGATTTGCTTTGGTCCTATATTGTTAGCAGGGACGATTTTCTTTGTCTGCTAGAGCTGCTGCTTCACAAAGCCGGCAGGAGAGCCCAACCAGTTGTGCAGGAGTAGGAGATTATATTCTGTGATTGATCTGAAAGGCAAGAAAGGAGTGAAGATAATTGTGTGGGGTCAGCTGTTTACTATTTGCAGTATGAGACTTTGAACAGGAGACTTTTTCTACCCTTCTTAAGTGAACCCAGTGTATTGAATAAACAATGTTAACTCAGGCCATAGTCCCTCAGTTTTCTGTGGTTTGGTAAATAGGTATAGTGCTTCCAATTTTTCATTTAATTCGTTAAAAAAACTCCTGAAAACTATCTGAAAGCTGCATGACTGTGCTGTCTGCTGCTATGTCTTAGATTTCATTTCCTTCCCAACTACCTTGTGACTCAATTAATTTTGAGGACATTTGATGAAGAGGTAGAATATTCAAAAATAATGAGTTCCTAATAGTTTTGTGAGAGTAGGTAGCTGGTTGGAGAAGATGGGTCTTCTGCATGTCCCCTTGAAGCAAAAATTGTTGGAAAATACACACAGAGTGAAAAGCTGTGTTTTGAGTTAAAACTTCCTAGAAGCCGTACTTCCTAGCCTTGGCTGCTGCTGGCTCTGATTGCTTTTCATTTTAGTGCATCAAGTTCATCTTTGTGATTGCAAAATGGGGGGTTATTCCATTCATTTGGTTTATTTGAAGAATTTTTCTATACAAATTATGCATGAATGGGTTTATGGTCCAATTTAAGGTAAATCTGGGTCTCTTCTTAAAGAAGAGATTTTTTTTTTTTTTTTTTTCCTGTTTGATTAACCATAATATTATTTTTACCTTTAAAAATTACTTGTTTCCCTTTCTAGTTTGTATGGATAATATCCAGAGGGTACTTGTACAAACCTGTGGTTTTTGTTCCTTTATTTGTATTCCAGAGAGGTACATCTCCCAGAAACATTCTAAGAAAAGGCCACGGAAATAAAAATTTTTGAAGGTCTTATAACCACACCACTGAAGTGTTTTAAACTGTTTATTGCTGCATGGATTCATGCCAGAAATAATCCCTCTGACCAAGGTCTGTTCTAGGTAATGCAAGTGGCTTCTGTTGATAGATGGGACCTAAGAGGCTAAATATTGCAGGTCTCACATGGTTATGGTTTCCTCTTTTGTTCCTGCTTATTTTGATATCCAGTTGAGGAGATAAGTCTTCCTTGTGACTCATGTGGCACTTGAAGGAACTGGTAGGATAGAGCTGTCTAAAAGTTTTTGGTAGTTAGTTTTTATCAAAACTGAAATGACTTAGTGGTTTCTTTACAGCTGTTATCTCTGGCTGTTTATATCCCTAGAGAGAGAGCAAGTATCCAGCCCCAGCAATGGACCAGGCAGAATAACCCTGAACCACTTTCCCATATGCATCGTATAGATGAGTGCCTGAAGTATAGAGGCCCTATTCTGTATTCTCCTTTTGCTATTAAGTACTTGAAATACATTTTCTTTTCATTAGTATACAAATAGATATTAAATTAAGTCTGTTTTACAACCAGTCCCACTGATGCATAGTGTGGACTTTCTCCTTTGAGCAGCTCCTACAGCAGCATGTCGCTGCAATGGTACAAGGATTATCCTAGGTGGTAAAACTTCCCTCTGTGCAGAGGGTCAGCACCAAGCCCAGAGGAAACCTGCATGCCACAGGAATCCTTGTCTGAAAGTGAACAAGGAAGGAGTTTAAGTTGGCCTTTAGGAGTGAATTTCAGTGGTGGTTTATATCAAAGATCAGTCACTCTATTTTTTCCCTTTCCTTGTTATACATGCCTTCTGCGCTTTGACTGTCATTGAAAAATCCATGCTTGATTATTTTCATAGATGTAAAACTTAAGTTGTTTTCTTTTGTATATATTTAACTCTACTCCTTCCCTCATTCTAGGCTCAACATAATAATTTCTTGTATAATTGCCTATATGACTAAATTTTTGGAGAAATTAATTTGTTCAAGCTGTCAGGTAGCAAGATAGCATTGGTATAATAAGCAAATATGTAGCTCTGGAGGTAAAATATGGAAAGGGTACGAATACACAATATATGTGTGTGTGTCTATACATGTACATAACTTACATTTTTAATGTGTGTATTCATATGAATATGCGTAAGTATGTGTGTGCATACATACAAATATCTACATATGTGTATGCAGGCAGATTCTTCTGCTACAAGTGGGAGAGGTCAGCTGAGATCTGTGAACCAGTAAAGTGATCCACATATTGCATGTTGAAAACAAAAGAGTTATGAAGCAGTTAATGTGCATGAGAATATCTGACTCAATAGGTCAGGTAGCTTTACAGTTAGAGTAAAGGTCTAAAAGTTTTAAGAGAATGTAGGAAAAATACTCATTAAAATTGCCCACTTTGCAGTTGCTGTTCTATGCAAACAGACTGCAGAGCATTTTGGAAAAGAGCGACCATTAGCAGTAGTGTGTTTTCAAGAAACTGCTTTAGAGCAAAGAGGAAATGCTGTCCCATGCATTGAAATGTTGTGAGATACTGGTCTAACTGGATGGAAAAAGGACTTTTTTCAATTAGGCCTGCATTGAGCCAAACAACTTTCTCTGTGGAGCTAGTGTGGATGCAGGAGGGCATTTGTAGGAGCAGACAGAGTGTGGTTGTCCTTGTTTATGCCAGACTCACTTGCTTCAGTGAAGAAGAAAATAATTTCATAAACTAAGTCTGGAAACGTGAGACATGATGATATGACTTGTGTGTGCAAGAAACTTTGAAATTATTGATTTTCCTTTGAATTTATACCATTGTGAACGAAAGGATGGATTAAACTTAGAGCAGGAACATGTAGGCACAATATAAAAAATGTCAAGGCACAGAAACAGCAACACAAAAAAAGTAATAGGAAATTGTTCTGCAAACAGTAACAGGATGACCGAAGAGCTGGTCTTCTAGTGACAAAGGATAAGATCTCAGCCTTTAACAGAAAATAACAAAATGGAGACTTCGTGACTAATTTGATATTTTAAAATTAAAGTGGCCTGAGAAACTTCATCCAGGGCTATAGCACCACTGAAATGCCACAGCAAATTCCCAGCAGTCAAAACACAGGGGCTGTCTTAGACCTAGCATTATTCAGTATTTTCATCAGTCACTGGGAAGACAGTGCAGAGAACATTCTTGTTAAATGTGCAGATGACATTAATCCAAGAGGGACTGCCATGATATTTTACAGGAAGATATGAATTATAAATGGTAAATTGAAACTCCTATCTGAAAAGAAAAATAATAAAATAAATAAATACATAAATAAAAGGCTCTGCAATAATAACAAGGCAAGATACCAGAATAGATAGGACAGTCCAGTCTGATCAATCATTCAAGTTTAGGATGGTGAAGCCCCATGGGAAATGAGTGAAGGGGTATGTGGTAGACACATCACAAATATGATTCTAGGATGCATAAATATGAAGTAAGTTTTTTTTTACTCAGATAGTGCCAAAAAACTCACCTAGAGTGGTTTGTTCAGTTTTCGATTCCACACTCAAGAAAGATGTGGACCTACTACAGGGAGCTCCCAGAAGAGCACAGTGAAGAATCAAAGATGCAAAACACACCTGGACAAAGTAGTTTCACAGCATAGGGGGAAATTGACAGGGTGGAATGTGGCAACAATTTTTAAAATATTCAAGCCAGCTATGTGAGGAAGGAAATAATCTATTTTCTACATCCAGGGAGTTGTTTTCTAGTATGAATATCCTCCTCAGCTGATGTATTGAACTATAGTTTCTTCCTTATTTTATGAATCAACAATTACACGTGATGTAATATGGATGCATAACCTGCCACCCTTTCTCAGATCATACAACCTAATAGATATACTTTTGTGGGTAAGGTTCAGAAAAAAAAGTGGAAGGGACTTGTCCAGGAATACATGTTTGTGGCCAGTATGTGAACAATTGAGGCATTTCCGTTTGAAATAACAAGTATGGAGATTAGTTAGTTTCAGTTTTTAAAAATATTTATTGAAACTTGTCTCAACTATAAAGCTAGAAAATTGACTTTGCTTCCTGGGTAAACTTCAGTCATCCTGATGAACATATGCAAAAATGTTTGGATAACAAAAGAAAGCATTACCAAGGTGATGTTTAATTGAGCTAAATCCACATATAATCATTCCTATTATAGTGAAGTACTGTAGCTCTTAGAAGAAATAAGCCTCTTAGAAAATTCTACAAATGTTTCATTGTGTTGCTGCTGCTTCTCTAACTTAATCTGATGGGGATGAAGAAATGCTCTATTGAAATCTGAGGTGCTAGGCAACTGTTGAACATAATTTGACATGCCAATATTAAAACAGACCTATGTTTTCTTTGATTTTTCTTTTTAGTAAATTATTCATTATTATAATAAGTTAATGGGCAGAGCTTCAAAAGAAAAAAAACAACTAAGAGATGAACACAAGGAGCTCATGTTGAACTGATGGCCATGAGGAAGGAGTTTTTTTGGGGGGAAAAAAAGAAAGGAGTGTTGTCTTGGTCCTAAATAATCTTTTGCCTCTCAAGCCACTTATCCAGTGAGTATTTAGCAGATTCTGACTCCATTTAATGACAGTTTTATGTTCAATGCACTCCAATTCATCTGTGGCTTTAGGAAAACCTGTTGCCACTCAGGTGCCTTGTGGTTACGTGTATAAGTTTGTGGGGAATGTCCTGCATTGGTAGCATTCAATTTACCTGGGAAGAGAGGGGCCAAGCTAGCATGCTCATTCCTATGCTGTTCTTACTACTTTTTTTTTTTTTTTTTTTTAATCAGAAGTTGGTAAAGGATTAAAGTAGGGAGGTAATGGCGAAGTCTGCAGTTATTCCACACTTGTATTTAGAGGTTCTTCTCTGGGCATGATCTACATTTCTTGGTCTTGTCTCATGCCATCTGGTGGACGGAGATGGAGGGCCTAGCCCTGGTGTAAAACCCCCAGCTGTTTTTGTTAGGAATCCTAATAATCATCCACAGATTCTTTTTCTTCATGTGCTTTTTACTTGAAGTTAAATGCTCTGGGAGTTACTTGAATTGTTTATGATACTTTTCTACAGGAGAAATTGAAATGTTTCTGGTCTTTTTGAGCACTGCTTTTCTTTAGATTAAACCATTTCCTTGCAAATTCTGTGCACTTGTATTAAATCAACTTTTTTTTATTATTATTTTTTATTTTTTATTATTATTATTTTTTTTTTATAATGCAAACACGTAGAAGGGTGAATTCAGAAAAGTAGTGAACAATGTTTGGCTCATTTCCTGAGAAGGGCAAATGGGGTTCTTGGCATCTGTTTTTATTTCTGAATATTGGGTTGGCCACGTTATTTAACAGTCCTTGTCTGTTTCTTTCTCAAAGCTTTGGACAGCCTGAATTCTAGAACAGCTGTATCTTTTGTGAAACCTAAATGTCAATAAAACCCTTAGGGTCCTAGATCAGCACCTTCTTTCTTCAAGCCTTTCATGCTGGAGAGTGACTGATTGTGGCTTACAGTGCTGTATTGCATAAATCTTTCTTTCCAGTTGTTTCTGAATAATGTAAGGAAATCTCTTCTGCTGTTGCTTGTTCTCTGGTTTATTGCTAAAAGCTCACCAAGATCGTATTATTCAGAACTCGGCAATTCCTGAGAGGGATAACTGCTGTGATTTAAACTGGAAATATAGGTAATATAACAGTATTTCCACTATTTACAGTGGAAAAGAGGAGAAATGTGAATAAAAGAAGGAAAAATATGACAGGTATTAGTTTAGGAAAATCTAGCATTCTGTAATTTTGTTTATATTTTATATTAAAAGAGAACAGCACACCTGATTAGAACTTAAGTTCATGATGATAGTGCTAATAGTTACCTCAGAGAGATCTCACTTTGTCCTTTAGGATAGCCAAAAGGTGTTTTTTTTTTTTTTTTTTTTTTTTTTTTTTTTTTTGTTTGTTTGTTTTTTTTTAATGTCTTTTTTGTCCAAAATCTGAAATAATATTGTGATTTGCTAGGTATGAATCTTTTCAGCTTTCCTAAGGGTGTGTGCATCACCGAAGATATTAAAGATGGAAAAGCCTTATTCAGTTGTCAACAAGGCTGTTACAGGTTTTATTCTCTGGAGGATAGTTTCTAGTATTGTGCTCTCCTGGTTTTATATTCTCTCAACTATAAGGCTGCCGTATCTTTTCTCAGGAGGATATTCCACTGCCTAATATGAATCACTATGAAGAAATACTTGATACCAAGCCTACTGTTTCCAAGAGGCCTGACGCAGTGGTGTATGAAGTCATCCTGTACTGAGCTCGTGCTGATCCATCAATACAGAGAAGCTCGGTCTGAGCTTTGTGCTGCTTGGGTTCACGGGAAGCTTCTCATCACAGGGAATGGTTTACTGCATTGCTGTTGTATTTATTTCACCTAAAACTAATTTTCAATAAAATGTATGAAAATTCATCCTCATTGGTAAATATTTTGATTAACTGGAGGACAGTGACTGATAGCTAATCAATACTGGCAAAACTGGGCTGATTCCTTTTTTTTTTTTTTTTTTTTTTTTTTAAATTATTTCCAGGCTGTTGATATCTCTCTTTCATCATGGCTTGAACAACTTATGGACACTTGGTTCTTTTAATTGTCTTTATAGTCCCTTCACTTAGTCTATCTCACTTGTCTTTGTACATTTTATTGACATAAAGCGAACGCTGTGATCTACTAGTAAGGACCGGAGACAGTCTAGCATGTGAAGTCACTCTGGAGCCATAGAAGCATGGATTTTTACCACTCCGACTGCTAAGCAGCAGCTGTAATAACATTGAAATATACATATTAATTTTACTGTAAGTGTGCTCAGTTATGTGAATCTTTCAGCCCATCTCTAAAATCAGTTATGGCTGTGCCTATGAAATACCAAGAAAGCAGGTTACTTTGTTACAGTTATTTTATTACCTGCTTCATCCCAACCACTGAACTAGTAATGAAGCTTCTCCTCTGTAGTATCTTCCCAGTATATCTTTGTTATGTCTTCATAGATGTTTGCAGAATTCTTAAAATCTCAGGTGTCTGAGCATTTGCTGAGTTATCCCATTGCTGGCGTAATGAGGAAAGCAGCCAGGAAAACTTTCTGATAGCAAGAGCAAAGTCACCAATAAAGCCCATTTAGAAATTTCCTGAAGCTTTTTTTTTTTTTTTTTTTTTTTTTTTTTTTTTTTTTTTGTCTGTGGGAGCCCTCCCCATGGAGGTCAATGGAAATAGTTCTGTCCATCTGCTGTAAGTAGGGATGTGTGTTGTAGTTTAGCTTTGCAGGCAAGTCCAGTAAGTTAGACTCAAGGTATTACCTGTGTTCAGATGTTATTGTATCACCTGCATAATAGTACGCAAAGTGTGACTGCATGAATGATGGAGAGAGCAGGGGGCATGTTGTATGCATATGTGCGTTACTGTCAAGGGGATATTAACTGAAAAACCTTCATTTTGTTTTGGTCAGAAGTTCTCAGGGTTGCCTTTTCATGTGAGGAACGTGATAAAGGAAAAAATTGGATGAAGTTTTTTCCTGTCTTCATCAATATGAATGTGAATTCAGGCCACGAAACACAACAGAGACCATTAATTTATACTAGCAAGTATAACATCTGAACCTTTGCCTGCCCAGGCTTTTTCACGGTACTAGCTCTAAATTTCCTCTGTTCCTGGCTGTTCTTGTTGTCCACATTGCCATATACACTGGTCTTTTGAGATACATATCTCTGGTGAGAAGGTAGATCACAGAATCACAGAATAGTCTAGGTTGGAAGAGACCTCCAAGATCACCGAGTCCAACCTCTAGATGTACCAAGGAGTTTGGCAATGTGCTGCTCCTTGCAGCATATTAACCAAAGGTATTAGCTAAACTGATAGGTACCTCTGCTCACAGTGTTTGGTCAGCCTTTGAGATGCCCTGCATTGCTCCTTCCAACATATGAGATATCCTCTGCCAGTGGCACTGTGGCTATTGGGAGGTGGCAAACCCCTCTGTTTTGGCTGTGCCATGTTCACAGTCTCAGCCTGCTCCATCTGTGTTCTCCCTGTCCATTTCAGGCAAGAGGGCAGATTCAGTGCCCTTTATATCTTTTTCCTGTGTGTTTTTGAAAATCTGTTGCTTGTTCCTTTATAAAATATGTCTGCAATGGCAGCCTCATATAATTGAGGGCAATCTCTTGAGACAGTATTTACAACTATTGCTTCTCTTAATTGAAATGCACAGTGCTATTTTCATGAAGTAGGGCAGTTCCCAGGGCTTCCAATGGTATTGTTTTATTTGTTGTTTTTCTTTATCTGTTACTTTCTATATCAACAAATCTCTGATGTGTTTAACATCATGTTTTAACAGTGTGGGCAGGCATTCTGGTTTTCAATTTTCTGTTGAGCACTGTGTCAGAGGGTGACAACTCACAATTCAGCAGTATTGTTCCTTAATTAAATAGTACAAAATATGAATATGAAACCGACTCCAAGGTCTTTCAAATAAGCACTTTATTTTGATACCATTTTCCAGTATCTCTTTAAATTAAGGATAATGGAGGTTAGTGTTTGCTTGACACTAGACACTCTTTAAATTCATGTCCATTAAACTCTAGCCCAGACTTAGACATATCTCTGGACATAGGATATGCAAGAAAAATGGATTTGATATAAGCAGTTTTATTCAATTCTACTATTTTCTAGTGAGACTATGTCAAGGGAATGCAAGTAGCAACCTCAGGGAAGTTTGCTTTTCTATGCAGAATGAATTGAGGTTGGAAAGATGCCATTCCAGCTATGCTCACCTCACATAGGAAGTAATTTACAGAGTAAATCCTTCTTGCTGGCAGCTATTGAAATGGATATCCATGTGTTATTAAGAATATATATATATATATATATATATATATATATATTTTAATGCAAACTGACACAGAAAACCTGTTTTGTTCCACTGCAGGCAAAGGCTGCTGAATACATGCCTGGTCACCAAATCTCTGTGCTCCTCATACGTTTGGAATTGCTTTTGTTTTCTCAGTGGGAAGGTGTGTGACACCACAATAAGCAGTTACTGGCTAGTCCTGGGTAACTTAGTAGAGGACTTTTTACACTTTCTTTGTATGAACATGTGGACATTCAGCTTGTGATGCAAAAGCAACACTAATCCCTATTGTTGGGATATTTGTTGAGAAGTCAATTTTGTGTAACAGGCATGTGTCACAGATGTAAGTCCTTTCTTGAATTCCTTTGATTCCTATGGCCTGTTTTTTAGTGTGTATTGGAGTGTTTTCATTTTTGATATACAGACCTGACTTTGAAGAGAGAAAAACATGCTTTTTCTAATTTTTTCATGCTGAGAACTACAATTAAAAGTAATAGCTTCTACTTCTGAAGTAAGACATGCCTTTTAGTACATATAATACTCACCAGTACTCAGGAGGACACTTATGTCATGTAGAGACAGTTTCAGTATTTCACTTTTTAGGTGCTCCCATCTGCCTCTCTTCAAGCCGTTCTTCCTAAGAGATGAATGGAGCAGGTTCCTGGAAAAAGGCAGTATAAAGGGAAGAGGAACACAACCTATGAGAAGTAGAAAAATGAAATAAATGTGATCACTGCATAAATCCAAAGGCATTTGTGCAAATTCCCTCATAAATATAGACAGTGTAGACTGCTATGATAAGTAGAGACATTTTAAGGTTGAGATGTTTTGTATACAACTCTGATGCTAATTGTAAACTAAAAAGATTATATTGATAAATGAATCTTGCTTTATTATTTTTTTTCTCATAAAATAAAGAGTTACATGAGTTAGATGTGTTTTACCTATAAACCATTATAAATAAAAGAGAATCAAGAAAATATCTGAACTTTGAGGGAAAACAGCACTGTAAAATGGATTTAGAAACCAGTCCTGACCGGCTAACAAATTGTTCTGGGACAGTTTAACACAGAAGCCCTAATCAGAATATCCCACGTTTGGAAATAGGAATTTTATGCCTGGAAATGAAAAGAGACCCATAGAAATTACAAGTTTAGGTTATACAGAAAGGGGAGGCCTGGCTTTCTGCAGGGCTTATGTCTGGCTGGGATAACCCACTGTTGTCCGACATAGCTAGGAGAACTAGACAAGTTTTTATTTTTGCTGGCTTTCCTAAGGTATGTGTTTCCTAGAATACACCCTATGGACAGGGCAAAAGCCAGATGCTAGCAAATACAACAGAAAGGAAGTACAGAATTAGATTCATTTGCAGCCTCTTAAAATTTTATGAAACTTGAGAGATTTACATAGAAAAGTACCAATGCTTTCTGGCTTAATGAATTGGCCAAATCTGATTTCCAATGCTCTTTGGACCTAATCCATAGTTCAAACCCCTGCAGAAATAAAAATAATAATTAAAAAAAATGTAGTCCAGTCTATGAAGGGGTAGGCCAAGCTTTTAGAAGACTTGAGCATCTAAATATAAAAGCCAGATTTTTAGAGGCTATGCTCATTTAGCCGTAGACATGGGAAGTACTTTTAGAAGCAAGGTTGAGGTAGGTTGGAGCACTAGGAGGAAGCTTGGGAGACCTGATGCCTGACATCCTGCTCTCAGTAGATATCTTGCAGGATTTAGGGCAGATCACTTTGCTTCTCTGCATCACGGTTACGCAGTTGTGAAACGGGGACAGCTGTCCTCCTCTATTTCTCAGAGGACTTGTGAAAATAAAGGCATTAAAGATTGTGAAGCCATCTGTTGCTATGGTGATGAGGCTCATTTAGGTGCTGAAGAACCAAGATTAGAAACTAGTATGTTTCCTTGTACAACCTATTTAGAATATGGATGGGCAGTGCTGACGTACTGGGTCTGGTTCTGCCTCCAGTAACAGGGTTATTGATTTTCAGTGGGGACAGGATCAGTCCTCTGTAGATTATAACAGACGCGCTTTGTAAAACTATTATGTTAAATGCCTCAGATTGGGTCAGTTGTGTAATGCCTTATGGTTTCTTGTTACACCAGATAAAAACGATGTGAAGGGTTTTAATACCTGTCAAGATTGCTAGATGCTTCTACGCTTCTTGTTAGGTGTTTGGAGCCAAGGTAAATGCAGTGGAAAAGTGGAAACTTAACAGTGGAGAAGGTTTATAAAATTCCTGCAGGAACTGGGGAAAGAGTGGGGAAAGCATAAAGGGGAACGGTTTTCCTTGTTTCAGACCTGTGGGAGTACTGTCATAGCATGCTACGGGTGAGTTGGAGGATTTGGAGAGACATGCTTGGTGTGATACTTGTCATTCTGCTGGTGGTAGGGAAGACTGATAAAACTTATTTCTGTGCATTGATTTGGCCTGCAAGTGTAGGTTTGATATCCAGAGATTGACAGATTTTGCAAATCTAACCTGCCTGTCTTTTCACAGTGCTCTGCATCAGTACATCTAGTGCCATGTAGCATTCCTGAGTAATTTAAGTTGGAAGGGACCTCTAGGCCCTCTTGTCCAACCTCCTGCTCAGCTGAGGGCAAAGTTCAAAGCTAAACCAGGTTACTGGAATTCTTGTCTAATTGAATTTTAAAAACCTCCAAGGATGGACATTGTACAACCTTTCTGGGCTCTGGTTTCAGCACTGGTCCACAGTGAAGAGTTTTTTTCCTTATATCTAACCAAAAGTTTTGTTGGTGCAGCTTGTATCCATTGGGTTTGTGTTGAACTTTGAGGAAGAACTGCCAACCAAGTGCAGTGCCTTGAAGCCACGTGAGTGTGTCAACAGGATAGTGGGCTTATTAGCAAAGGCAGTGCTGCATGGAGACACAAGTCTTACAGCCTACAGGACCCAAGCTGTACCTCTGCGTGGGACAGCCCTGTGCCACACTGCTCATTCTCAGTTTGCCCGAGTATCTCTTGTGCTATGCTGCTCTGCACCATCTGTGTTTGCCATTGGAAATAAAAAGATAGAAAAACAAAAATCTGTTTAGGATGGGGAGCTTTAATAAGCATTTGATACAAAAAGATAAAGCATCTGGGGTCAGCTGTAAGATGTTTGCTTTTAAATGGCCTATCAAAATATGAAATTCTTTCTATAAATCTGCTCTTGAGAGAAATCCCAGAGTTTTATATCCCATTTCCAGATGGCATAACTTAATATCTTGGTGAGTTATTTGGCATACTTTAAATTAATTATTCTCCCTGCACCTGAGACAAATGTATCACAATATTCTGTCAGGTTAGTTTGGTGAATTGTTGCTTCTCATGCTAAGGCTTTTCTGGGGGGGTCTGGTTAATATTCTATCTGTTTTAAAACCTGATAAGTCTTTCTCCCTGAGTGTTTGTGTCTCTGGGTTATTCTAGCATCCAGTTCTCAGCCAGTTGTTTCTGTTCACTGTCCTGTTTCTTTTTCCAGCTGCCCTGCAACTCTGATGCAGAGGGAGCATAGGAGCACAAGAGCAGCTAATGTGCTTTATATGTTCCTGCGTGAAGGGGGAAATTCCTTATTTTCTGTATTTTCCAAGACATTTCAGTCAGAAGCAATAGGAAAATATATTATTTTCTCACATCCAGGTGATGGCACACATTGATTCTAATAGTTGAGAACAAATTTTGGTGGTAGTTATCTATGCTTCACAGATGCCTTTGTCAGTAATTTTCTGTTAAAATAATAAATAAAATTAAATGTGTAGAACACCAACATAAATACTTATCTTTATCACTGTCTACTATTCAGAAAATGATTTTGGGAGGAAGGATTCATGTTTCCTAAAGTTTATGATATTAATTTGTTCAGTCATTCATGTCTCTTTCAGGTGATTAAGCTAAGGCTCAAGTTTTGCTTTCGTGTACCTCTGTGTCATTTCAATGATATCCAGTTTTAATTTGCTTCTCTTGCCTGAAGTACAAGCCAACAATCACAAGTAAATGCACTTCAAAAATTTCACAGGTGCTACACAAAAACTGTCTTATAAATTGAATTGAGACGGAGTTGGGTGCAGCTGAAACATAAAAGTAAAGGCTGCATAACTGGAAGCCAGTCAGAGGATCAGGAAACCAGCACAACCAAGCAAAACACAGTCAGAAATAATGGAGAGGGCAGGAATGAGCAGCACTGGCCATTGGAGCAAACTTGGGACAAAGCATGCGAGCACGGCGTGGCAAAGATGCTGGCTGTTCACCTGTCCTCTGTACCCATTCCAGCCTGGGAACCATGAACACTCTAGCACACCTGCAAGCTGTGCTGCCTGGTTGCACTTGCTGCTAATGGCTGGGATACACATTTCTTAACCCCCTTCTCCTTGGAAATGCCTCTACAAGGAAAGAGCAGAGTGGCTGCCTCTTTCTGAAAGTCTCTCGGCCTGATTCTTTGGCTCGCCAGGTATATTTGCACTAAGGGGTTGCAAAGCTCTCTTCAGCCTGTTTGCAGTTAGCAGATTGCAGCCCAGAGTTTATGAGACATAAAATGTAGCCTTGCAAAAGCAGTTACAGCTTAGAGCGGTGTCTTTGCCACACTCTCTCAATAGATGATTGATTGCTCTATTATCCTCCAGGGCAGGGAGAGGATGAGCAGCCAGAGTTATCAGGGAAGGAGAAAAGTGCATCATTTTGTTTTTCTTGTTCTGATCCAGTCACTTGGGTGAATCCACAGTGAGTAAAGCATGCATGTGAATGGCCCAGACTTTTTTCATGGCCCAGTTGCAGTATTCTCCAAACAGCATGCAGCTGTCCAAAGATTTGGTGGTGTGTCTATGGGGAGGGTTTCCACTTGCTGTACCTAAAAATTATTAAAAAGCTTTCAGTACCAAAAGCCTTTTGACCTTCACTGTGTTTCCATAACTGGAACCCCAAGTTAAGCACTGCATGTCTGCTGCAGACTTGGGCTCTGCTTTAGAAACTGGACTGGCATTTTGTGGACTTAACCATGTGGCTATGAGAGCCTTTGTTGCCATCTCTTCCATTATCTGAGAGAGAATACTTTATGTAAAAAGGCCACATTAAAGTTAACTTTGCAGCTGATAGCTGTACTACCTCTGCCTGTAGCAGTATCATCTCATTTCAACACTCAGTGTCTGCAGTAAAAGATTGAATGGGTTTGATTCTGGTCTTACTCAGATGTGTTTATGCCAGCAGGCTTCTGTGGTGGTGTTATTGTTTGTTTATAACTATCAGAACAAGAACAGACCTTCTGGGAACAAATCTCGATAACCGGAATATTTCTGTGGCTCTCCCTCATCCTGTCTCAAAAGCAAGGGACTGAAACAACTTACCAGGTTGGTGCTGTTCCAAGAAGGTCATCGTGAAAGTTGTACAACTTGGCAATGTTTTAAAAACAAACAATAAAACCTGCTTGTCTCATTTCTTCAGAGGAGAGAATGGATACTGATCTTGAAGAGAAGGTTTAGAGCTGTGAATTACAAGCAGACAGAGGCATCTATTGCAGCTGGGAAGAATTTGTTGAAGGGGAATGCAGGCTTAAGAAACACCCTATCCTTGCTGTGTGTTTGTTAGCTAAGGGTGGAGGAGTGCAGTTTTGGTTTGCAAGGTCAGTGTGTGTTAGACCCTGCTATCATGCATCAGATGCAGCATGTACTAGGCAAGACCTGCCAGTATGGGTGAGGTCTCCAAAAGTGAAATACGGTAATGGCTGTCTTCAGTTTTCTCCTTAGTGTTAACTTCTTTTCCCAAGAAAGGAACTTGTTTTCATTGACTTTACATTTTCTCTAACAGCTCAACTGAGATTTCCTTACTGTCTGAATCGAGAAGAACATTTTGCTTTGGTAAAACACAAGAAAAAGTTATATTATTTGATAGGAGAAGGGAAAGAGAGGAAGACATTTTGTCCTTCAATGTGTGCTTAAGAACATCTCGGAGATGTGATGTTTAGAAATTGGTGAAAATTAGATGGGATTTAAATATTAAGAGGCAGGAATTTGCCTTCAGGTAAAGGATGGCATTTGCATGGTAACTCGCATGTTGTTAGGTGAATGTCTAACTAGATTTTAAAATTCCTGTGCATTAGTGAGCTTTTACCTTGGATAGCAATGGGAAATATGCTAAGCAAGGGGCCCAGCTCTCCATTGTGTTCCACCATAGGAACTGATTGTAAGGAAATCATAAATAGGGTGTAGCATAACAAGATACCAAGCTAAATTTTATCACCGCTCAACTAAAACTCCTATTACTTTTAATAGAATACTGGACTACATTTTTTCTTTCTTTTTCTTTTTACCATGAGCACAATGCAAGAGGGAATCTCTTCTTCTAGCAGCTACTTTAGAAGTCATGAACTTCACTGTGATTTCATTTCTGTAATTTAAATTATATGAAAGAGTGTGCTGATTTCTTTGCTTAACCATATCTCGCCTCTGCCTGGAATTATAATTTTCAAAACAGAGTATCCAAAGGTAGACAAGCAGTGAGACACCTCTGTTAAGTTGTGCTAATCTATGTTACCAAAATGGAGGTGATTGGTTCAAACATATAGTTCCTTATTGTAACACTTTGAAACAGCTTTCCTGCAGAGAATCTGTTTCAAAAGCAGTTCCTCATCTTAATTTTTAATAGAATCACAGAATGGGTTGGGTTCGAAGGTATCTTAGAGACCATCTACTTCCAACCCCCCTTCCATGAGCAGGGACACCTCCCACTAGACCAGGCTGCCCAAAGCCCCATCTGGCCTGGCCTTGAACACATTCAGGAATGGGACATCCACAGCTTCTCTCTCTCTCTCTTTTTTTTTTTTTTTTTTTTTTTTTTTTGCGGGGGGGTGGTGAGGGAGGGATTGGGATGGTTTGACAGTTCAGGCAAGTTAACAACTGATTTTACTGAAGTTTCTCATTAGGGGAGTAACTCAGCAAGAATAGGAACATGACCCCTAATTTAATTTTTAATTTTATTTTCCATTTTTTCTTCCATGTCTGTAAACAAACCTGCTTATTGGACCCTGAAAATATTCCATACATCTACTGAATATAGCCTGAAAATAAAAGTATTACTTTCATAAGGAATGCATGGTGAAGTAAATGATAACTTTTAATTGCTTCCCCATGCAAAGCATCTAAGTGACTGTAGGCCTTAAAACGTAGAGGAACGGAGTTATGGTGTCTGCTGGAGATTCGCAGAGTGAAAATACGAGACAGAAACTTCCACAGCTACAGAGCCAGAGCCTAGCATTGCTTGTCTGCAGCAATTCTCATTAGTTCCGGATGAGCTCAAATGGCTGTTTGTATGAGTCCACAGAACACATCTTTAGTTGAGATTTAAATACACAATCTATAAAGAGCTGGTGTAAATCAGTTGACTTTCATGAGCATATGCAGCTGCAGAATTACCCCCTGGTAAGCAGCGTCAATGAATGTCTAATGGTGCTCTAGAAGGCAACACTGTGCAGTTTCCACTGTGGCTGGGGATCCCACATTTTGTATGTTTTATTAAATAATAATAATAATAATAAATATATATATATAGGGTAGAGAGAGGGGTTCCTCATTTCCATCAGAATGAATAAGGAGTTGCTTCACTTCTTGGAAAACAACAGAAGGGAAGTGGTGTCTTAATAAGTTTCCATGTCTTAATAAGTTTCCACATGGAAATCTTTAAGACCCTGTTTGTTGCTGGACAGACTCAATAGTTTTCAAAATGACTTTTCATGTGCCTTTTCATGACTTTTCATGATTATTTCTGTGTGAGGAGACCTTGTGTGTTGTAAGTGTAGTTGTTGCCTGAAATCATATTGGCCTGGATATTTAAGTATTTTTCTGGGAAACTTTCTGACTTGCATGTATTTTTGCAAGTTTTATGTCTGCATGGAGCCTTGTAAAGCTTCTGCTTCTTTCCAAAAGGTTTTAAATAAGCTGAAGCAAACTTATCTTGTCTCTCAGTCTCACAAAGGCATATGACTGTCTGTGGATGTTTTAAATTGTGTTTTCAGAAGTTTTCACAGAATCACGGAATCATCTAGGTTGGCAGAGACCTCCAAGATCACTGAGTCCAACCTCTGACCTAACACTAACAAGTCCTCCACTAAACCATTATCACTAAGCTCAACATCTAAATGTCTTTTAAAGACCTCCAGGGATGGTGACTCAACCACTTCTCTGGGCAGCCCATTCCAATGCCTAACAACCCTTTCAGTAAAGACGTTCTTCCTAATATCCAACCTAAACCTCCCTTGACACAACTCTAGCCCATTCCCCCTCGTCCTGTCACCAGGCATATGGGAGAATAGACCAACCCCCACCTTGCTACAGCCTCCTTTAAGGTACCTGTAGAGTGCGATAAGGTCGCCCCTGAGTCTCCTTTTCTCCAGGCTGAAAAATCCCACATCCCTCAGCTGCTCCTCATGACTTGTTCTCCAGACCCCTCACCAGCTTCATTGCCCTTCTCTGGACTCTCTCAAGCACCTTTTAGAACAAATGAATCCTGATGGACTTTTCAGTATTTCTTTAGTGGCTTCTCATGGTATTCAGGGAAGATTCCTGCCTGCATTATTTAAGCCAAATTCAGCATGACCTTAATTCACTGCTGAAAATACGGTTTGAAGATATCTGTGTTTACACCCCACCCCACCCCTCCCCGGAAAACTTCCCCATGGAACCTGAGCTCCCCTAAAAAGAAGCTCCTCCAACACATCTCTTGGTATCCTTTAATCTTTTAAAAACCAGCACTTAATTTTGTTTTAGCCTGGACTCTTTTACTTCCTCTGCTATCATATCATAGGCAAGGTTCTAAACCTCCATCTACTTAGGGTTATCCACTTAAAAATGGTAATCTAAATAGCAACCTACTTATATTGTTAAGGATCAATTCATTTATTAATTAACTGAAAGCTCCCAGAAAATATAAAATGTCATAAATGTAATTTTTATCATTAACAGTACATGAAAACCGAGAATGCTAAAACATTCATTAGCAAAATCTGGTTGTTACTGAAAGAATATTGCATTAGCTCAAAATGGGAAGGTGCATTATCTGGATGTGTGTGAAGATGTATGCCCTGTTATGGACCCTTGGAATGGAAAATTCCTGATTCTGAGCATCCCTCATGCTAGCTGGAGTCAGGAAAAACAATGACTCTCAGTAGTGATGGGCTCTAATGCAAGACTGATGAAAAATATATCAACAGTTGGGACTGGTTTGGAGAAGGTGTAGAAAGGTGTAGAAGGTGTAAAAAAATGTGAGGTTGCTCTTGCTTTTTGGCCTGTTTGTAATCATTCCCTGAGACCTCTCACAGTGTTTTTGACTTGTCCTCTGTGGGCTTCCTGTTTGATGGCATGAAAGGATGAGCAGGGTATAAAATTTGTTTCTCAGTATTAATTGCTCCAATATGTGGTGCTTTTCTGCGTGTCTGTCTTCTTCAAAGTTTGCTCCTGCTCAAAGTGTGTGCTTCCTGTTGTCTTGTGTAGTGGTAAAGGGCTTTTAGCAAGGGAAGGCTGCTGTTCGCTGGTGGGATGTTGTGCTTTGATCAGCAGCTTTTGTCCCTGCTGAACAACCAAACTCTGATCTGAATGCTGCGTGTGTGGCTTTGGATGCTTGATCTGTGTATTTTGCTTGCTGTAGTTCTTGTCACAGTATTATGCAAAGCTTGTTAAAATGCTGATGCTCTCCCCACCCTCAGATTATTTTTCCTTTGCTGTTGTTGTGACCTCTGGCTGAGGCATAGCTTCTGTACACCGCGTATACTAATTTGCTGCTGTTTATGTCAGAAATACGATGCTCTAACTTACAACATAACCTACAACTATCTAGGTTATGAAAATATATATTAAGTGAATATGTCCTCTTTGTTTTGTTACTTCATTTTATTCATGTTATTCATTTCAGTATAGCTCAGACCGACCCCAACTAGTAACAGCTGCTTTCTCCTGGCAAGTTTGAATGCTCACGCATCAAAGCACCGAAATTCCTAATCCTGGTATCTGTGTAGACTGTATAGATGCCCACAGGGCCATTCACGATACAAAATGCCACTTCTTTGCTTTCTTTTAAAAGCCAGTGATGCTAGCGGAGGTAGCCAGGGTGTGTCACTTGGCAAGTGTGTGTTTGTTCATATCCAGCTAGAGGGGATTCAAACCCCACTCCTATGGGACAAAAGTGATTACCACATGAATCATTGCATGCTCTTTGAGGCCAAGTAGCAGATATCTTTTTCAAGCTGCTAAATATTGCTTTCATTAATAAAGAAACTTATTTTTTTAAAACCCCACAGAATCTATCACACTTTGATAATACTGAAGTAGACATAAGACACCTTAGTTTTATCAAAATAAATTTAATGAGATAAGGGACAGTGTGGACCTTGTCTAATTCATCTGCAATAAAACATAAGTGGCAACCACCTTGAGATCTAGGTACCATGAAAGCAGAATTTTGTTATTTATGACATATATTTGCAACAGAAGATGCATTTACATGTAAAATGTATTGCCAAGATTGGTCAAAAACAGTACTTGCACCAGTGATAAGGCACTTTCTGGTCAGTTGTGTGTCATGGCTTGTTAAAGTGGAATTGCTGCTGCATTCCCCTACAGCTTTCACAGCCACAAGGTCAGGGAAGTGGGAACACTCAGCAGTAGCCAGCTCCTTTGCAGCATCAAAACCTTTATTCGCGCTTATCAGCTAAATGTACAAGAAGAAACATTTCTAATTTTCTGGGAATCTTAGTCCAAGTATAAAAGTTTGATTTTTCTCTACTCTTTATATGTCATTGACGGCTTGCTTTCTTTTGCTGCAGCTGAGATGCTGTGTGCTGCAAACAATAGGTGCTCTGCCTTCTCTGTCAATCTTGCTGGTAGGAGCAGCGACTGGCCCTGGCTCTGCTCTCATTCTGAGCCAAGGACATGGGGGAAAAGTTCTTTCTTTAGAAAGTGCCATCCACTTCATTAATCTTGTTCTTAGTTTTATGTATTAGATCATTTAAAAAAACCCTCTCTTTTTATGGGTTAAAATAAGCCCTAACAGTCTACAAGCATAAACAACCAGCATATACTTGGAAGTTCATACCTTTGCAGTGTGAACTCTTTAGTCATGTCTTTAACTTATGCAAAGAATTTGGGGTGCAAATAACATGGCCTAAAGTAATTTGAGCAAGCAAAATTCGTTGTGCATAGTGATGATTGGTCCAATCACTTCATCCTTACATAAAAAGATAGGGCTTGGCTGTGGAAACACTCTGAAGTGTTCAGTCCTGTGGCAGTCTAAATTAGACTACTCTGGGAGGGCAGCTGAAGAATCTCACCTTTGATTTTCCAGTACTGTAACTACAGAGAAAGGGGCTCTGTAAAAACACATCCCATGTGGCAAACAAAAAATCCCACAAGGTTAAGTGACAGGTTTTGTGAAAGGGGAGAAAGAGAACATAGCTAACCCTCTTCCCTCTACTCCTGTCATTGCAGTAGGACTCTGGCATTAGTTTTTTAATGCTTTTCAGACATATAAGCATCCTTTCCTTTACAACCTCTCAAATTATTGCACAGTTCCATGAGAGGAGATTTCGTGTGCAAAGAGGTATTCCCAAATCCCCTAGCTAAGCAATCAGGTAGATTAAAAAACTGAAGATAACCCTTCTGCCTTAAGGCAGCAGGATATTTAGTCTATTACTACTTTTTTTTTTTTTCTTTCTCTGCCAGCATTATCTTCCCAAAGCTCTCCTTTCCCCCTCTCCTTCCCCTCTTTATCGTGTGAAAAGCTCAGTGTGATGTGGGTACTCAAGACCTCCAGGTTGCCTGGACGCTCTTGCTGCCCAGGCCTCTGAGCTTATTCTCCTGGCATGTGTGAGATCCGCCCCCCCCTCCCCCAAGAGGAATCTGGCACTTTTCAGTCTCATCTGTTAATGATCACTGGTCCTTCTATCTTAGCATCTGTAAAAACATTAATTGGGCAGACCACATACAGCTAGGTAGGGAACAGCATAGGTGTCCTGCTGCGGGTACAGAGAGACATGGAAGGCCAGTGGAGATGTAATATGCTTGTTATTTAAGGCTCACTAATAATCGCAGGAGTTCTGTCTTGGTTGCCAGTTTTTAGATTTGTGTGTTGAAACATCTCGAACAAAATGTTAGTGAGAGCATTTCTGCAGCGTCCTGCTGACTGAATTGCTGCCGCGTTTGCCATCTGCCTGCAAGCTCACAGTGGTAATTATAGTGAGTCTCGCAAGTGCTGGAACGAGAGGTATGTCAAATGCATTTTTCTTCTTTTTGAAGGTAATTTTCATTTTCTCAATTCATTTAAAACTGCATATGATTACCAGCTGCAGGTGTGAGAGCCACACAGAAGAAGACAGACGTGTACACACCCACAGAGCAAGATATCAACTCCCAGAGTGTCCAGAAGAGCTTACAGACTAATCTTGGCACTTCTAAATTAAATGTAATGCCAGAGAAAATTCCCTCATTATTACTGCTCCTGTCCTTGTGGGTAGAATCTTAATGTCTCTCTTATTTTTATTTATGTATTTTTGTAATTGTATAAAAAGCATTTGATTTGGGTGACATTCACTGGAATACCATGCACTGAAATAGTAACACATATATTATAAAAGCTACTGAAAGTGGAAGTCACATCCCGTTTGGTAAAACTTCCAGGGGGTTGAGTTAGCTGAGTTGCTGCCATTATATGTGTCGGTTGTTTCAAAACCTTGCAGGGTTAAAAAGGATTATGAGTAGCAGAGAGAGGAAACTGAAGTAGGTGGTATTAACAGCCTTCCTCTGGTTGCTGCAGGCATTTCATTTAGTTGCCATTCAGAGCACCTGATTGTATTCTGTGTGGTCGGTGGAGAAAAGAGGTGAGTCCGGAGGCTGATCCAGAAGACTTAAGTTAGGTACATGTATTCCCAGCATAGTTGCTGTGGGATGTGATGTGCAGCACAGCCTGTAGGTCTTTGATCTCTTAGCCCAGTGCTAATGATGCATCCTTCAGGGGTCAGACGGGACAGTGGTGCCTATGGACACATCCACGGTCAGGATAAGCAGGATGAAAGGTAAAATCGGCCCTATGTGATGAATGGTGCCACTAAGGAACTGGGTTCCTGGATCTGACTTTTTTTTTTTTTTTTTTTTTTTTTTTTGCATTTGAATATTGGCCACCTGGCAGGAGGAGATTTGGATCTGGCATTGGACATGTGAGCTGGTTCTAAGGGGCTGCTCCGGACCTTCAGGAGTCTGCCTGTCCTCGTGGGGAAGCCACTTCTCAGGCCTGTGGCTGGGATTCACCTTGCAGCTGTAGAAGAGCAAGTAGGCAGAAGGAAGACTCAGTTATCACCATGTACCTTCTTTCATGATCTGCTGGGAAGACTGGTGGGAGAGAGGCATGAGTAGAACTTCGCTCTCCATGGATTGTGCAGTGGGACTTGCTTGGAGTGACCCACTGGAGGGGACAGCATTCATCAGAAAAATTAGTTGTTTTGTTTGACATTTTTTCTGGTTCTGCCAGACCAGGAGTTGGGAAATGAGCACGGAGGAGCTTCCTTTGGCCACTTCTGTCCCTTCTTTCCCTTGAAAGAAGAAGAGAGAAACTTTGTCCAGGCTGCACACTCTCTGAAGTATGACGGAACATGACTGAATTGCTTTCCAGGCTGTTATACCCTTGTGAGACTGGAAAGATCAGGGCTCTGAAGGGAAGAGATACTGAAGTTGATGGGCTCAGTGAAGGCAACTTACAGACCATCCATGCCATGGACAGAATTTAAAGGATATAGAGAAGGGTCCTTGAGGAGTTGTAAGCACCAGGCCTACCACAACCTGTTTAAACAGGACATTGCAGAGGTATGTTTTAAAGTTAAATCTCTGCATTTGCACTTGTAGTGTCAAGAATCAGGCATACTCAGCAGTTTAATACGTTAAAGGCAACAACAGGCTTGAGTTTTCTGGTTTTATGTATTAAATAAAAGCACGGTGTTAAGGTCAACTTCCATTTTCAAGATGTAAACTAATTCTGGGAGAGCGGAATGTTGTGTACTTTTCAAATTAGAACCTCTGTAAGCACCTGGGTCAATGAAGTCTAGTTTCCAGTAGATTTGTATTTCATGGCAGCTTATTAGTTCCACAGGACATCTTTTCTATGACAGGAGTACATGCCATCTTCTTTCACCACCTTTTTCCATGCCTCAGCCAGTAGATGCTCTGCTCGCCAATAGAGGCTGAGCTCATCCATCAGCTGTTCTCTAATGTGGGCAATCACTCAGATACCCTACTGCTCTGCAGAAACAGGAGGACTTTACCTACCGTGAGCACTCCACCATTCTGTCAGAGGTAGTTGAAATTAGCCAGTAGGTTCAAAAGTTATTTAGAAACATATAGTGTGATCACAGAAGTCATGTTTCCATAGGAACCAGCTAAAAATAATCTGTATTAATGCTCAGCTTCTATCATGATGAACTAGTATATAATTTTTTTTCTTCCCCTCATCACTGCAGATGCTTGTTAATAGTTTGTGGTAGAATTTACAGATGAGTTAACAAGTCATCGTATGTGCAATTGACTGTGTGTTTATTACATCATCTGCCTTCTCTCCTGCTGACTAAAATGGGAAATTAACAGAGCATCCTTTCTTATGACTTAAAACATCCAGAAGATTAAAAATAGCCTAAGGCTTAAAAACTTCTTCACCTGGTAAGACAGAGTTCTGTACTAACAGTCATATAAATGTGAATGTTGTAGCTACATAAGTCTGCAGTGCTGTTTGTGGGATCTGAAGGCTTAGGTGCCCATACATCACAGAAAGCGTGCCATATTGCAGCGTGGCAACCTGTGGATGTTTGCAGTTTGCAAATAATGAGTCGCTGCATACCAGGAAATTATTACCAAATAAATT
The DNA here is from genome assembly GCF_011077185.1 of Oxyura jamaicensis. NCBI lineage: Eukaryota > Metazoa > Chordata > Aves > Anseriformes > Anatidae > Oxyura > Oxyura jamaicensis. The sequence continues at coordinate 67,262,864 of NC_048894.1, read as the reverse complement.
ATTAAAATTTTGAACCCATTCTTACCTCAGGAGAAATGTTCTTTGGATAGCAGTTTTTTTTTTAAATTATTTTTTATTTGTGTGTGTGTGTGTGTGTGTGTTTGTGTGTGTCATGCTGCTTTAATTGTATAAGATGAGACAAAAAAAGCAGCTTAGAATGAGGTGATGTATATTGTATTATCATACATCTTCCATGACTAAGATGAATTTCTGTGCTTGCAACTGCTTTTGTCTGTTTCCAGAAACATGTTAGGTATCGTCTGTTGTTTCAGCTAAAGGATGGTAATGGGATGATGCATTCCTAGGGAAACAAATCACTGCAGACAACTGGTTTGAGAAGTTGTATAAAGGTATCCAGCACTGAACTTATCCAAATCATTCTCTAGCCCATTATAACACTTTGTCTCAACAGAATTATATTCTAAATTTCTGGAGGATGTTTTGATGATTAATTCTGATCAAAAACCTGTCCTGGTTTTTGATTTTAAGTTTCTTTTAAACTCATGTTAGGGTTCAAATTGTAAAGCTTAGCACTGGGAGGTGTTATTTTTTTTTTTAGTTCAAATTTTAACTCTAAGACAATAATTATATATGTATATACTTTATATACAATATACTTAATAGTAAAATTCACAAATTTTTCATAATACAGTACTAGGTATAGCATGCCAAAGAGGAAGAAGGAAAGAGTTCATGTGTCTTCTGAGTCTCATAATAGCATGCCACGGAACAAATTTTGAGTTGTGAATTAGCAACTGATGAATAATTTACATACCCAGAATTAATCATCAAATATATTATTTAAATTAAAAATGAATTCATGCTATCTGTGGACAATTCATTGATAGGAAATAAAAAAGGATGAAATTAATCAAATAAATAATTCATTGTAAATCATTTTCTTTTTATTATAACAAGGTAAAAAATGGATAAAAAATTGATCCGCTTCTGAAAGCATGACTGAGTTTGACTACACATACGTGTCACCACAAGTACAGCTGTCTAAGAATAATCCCTGTTTTAATTGCATTTAGCTCCAGACAATAACTGGATACAGATCTGGTAACAAAGGCACTGACTTACTCCATTTATTAAAAGTTTTGTTTGTTTGTTTGTTTGCTTGCATGACAAAGTACCCTAAGCTAATGGCTCTGCAAAGTGAGAAAGACCGGCTTACCCTTCCCAAATCTTCAAAATACAAGTTTGCACTTATCTGAGAAGGTTTCCTGATCTTCTCTCACACTGTCTACCAACACAGAGCTTGCTCTCTCTCTTTCCTGAGGAGCTGGTTATTAAAAAGTTGTAGAGCAGACCTTTCCCAGCTGTCAATGCCTCTCTTGAAGTCAGTGCTAGAGGATGGTCCCACGCAGCACTTACCAGCACCCAGGTGGAGCTGCCAGAGAGATAACTACTGCACTGGCTGATGTAGGGACCTCATCAGAAGCATTGCTCAGTGACCCCTTTGCTGCTGATTTTTAGATGGAAGGTGGGGAAGAGACAGCACAGAAACTAATAAGACGTGTGAACATTTGCTATGAGGCCTCAAGAACAGTGAATCACCAGGCACCTCATCTTCAGCATTGGACTCTGATAGCTGGATTTAGTAAGCCACATTGGTCCCACTCCTCTGTACCACTATACCACCAGTACTCAGTGCCACAAAGACTGCACCAATGATTAGGCCTTTTTTTTTTTTTTTTTTTTTTTTTTTTTTTAAGACCATAAAGCAACTCAGGGTTGGACAGTTCTTGCTTGCAAGAACTGTGTTAATCAGGTGAGGAGAAATCCACCCCTTTACCCTACACTCGCTGAGGTCCTAGTTTAATTCCCACTAAGGGCTAGCAGCAGTTGTAGTGAGAAGGTGAGGGCATTTATCATGAAATATCTGTATGGATTTTGAACAAAATGGCTTTTACTGCTTCCTTAACCACTGTCAGGGAAGTGCTAGAACAGACGTTGGCTAGAAATCCTGAGTGCAAAAATAGATGGCGTGAACTGGAGCATCCACTTAAGTACAAATGGTGCTTTTCCCAGAGAGCTAAAAAGTCCCTGTCCTGTCAAAATAGACATCATGGCTGCAAGTCTGAGATGCTCCATGGCAGTGGGTTCAGTATTGTTGAATGTCTGCACTGTCCACTCTTGGCTTTTGTCACATCATTGGGTCAGGCAACAGCTGGTAGCCTGACTCTGTCACCGTGCTGTAAAAGTGCCTCATCCTTTAGCTATCAGAAATTGCTGAAGATACTAATTTTCTCTGCAGCTGAATAATACAACAGTGTAGCATATATACAGCACCTGTAAAATGATTGAAAAGTGAGGTGGAAGAGCAGGAATTAGATGAGTCAAAAGAGGATTAAAATTGCTGTTGTGTCAGCTGTGCCATATCATATTAGTAAAAATAAAATCATCAGAATAATACAATCTCACAAAGGTATTTACATCGCCATTTTTTTTCCTCTGAAAATATATTAGCAGCAGCTTTCGCACTGTCCTAGCAAAATTTGCAGTGGCAGAAAATTGCTTGCCATTAGTATACAATAAGGTTTCCCTTTCTTCCCCTTAAATTTCAGGTCCCCAAATACTACATAATAGTTCCCAATATGCCAGTGACTCTGAGATTTTTGTAATGCTGGCAATTTTGAATGTACTCACAATGTTTTTGCCTTAGTGATATGAAAGCAATCAGCACTGCAGAACAAGAAAGAAGGAAAAGACCAATACCATGTATTAATCAGCTTCAAAACATCACATAATTCAGATTGCCACATGCTGAATACAAATGTAGTAGAAATGTTCAGAGACTGCAATCAAATACGTTTGAATGTCAAATGAAATTACTCTGGGAATCTTCTAAGCCCTCTTCTTAGAGCACACTGGAACATAAATCCCCTACTTTCGTTTGATTAGTCCAAAAGGCTATAGGATATATTATTACATCTAGAAAACATGACCAGAGTCTTAGTCATTAGCATTGCTGAACACACAAATTCCTTTAGGTCCTTACTTTTTTCTTGTTCTTTATCTTCTGAATGGAGCATAATCAGTGAATATTTAAAAAAAAAATACGTTAGACTCATTGATTCTTATCATAATTTATTTTTTTAAAAGAAAATCCCTTGGGATGTTTGCATCTGCTCAATTAGAGCAAAATAATAATAAAAAAGTGAATATTAAGAATTGTGGATAGAACTATAGGAGATAAAATATTTTTTTGACAAACTACCGTGCAATAGTAACAATCAACTCTGACAATAGAGCTTTGACATAATTAAATCACAGACGTTTGTGCTCAGTCTGCCTGTAATGAATTGTTGCAGCACTATGCACATTTAGCTTTATCCTGGGAAAATGACAACAGAAGGTGAAGGCAGTTGTGCAAAGACCTTGATATGAATAGTAATAACAAAACCTCTGATCCCAGAAAATACCTCATTTTAAGAGAGGATTTATGCCTGTACCTCAGTTCTATTAAATTTAATAAGACCTAAGTATGAGCTTAAAATTAAGCATGTTAAGTGCCCTTCTGCCTAAGGAAACCTTGTGTTTGCAAGAAATCCCTGCTTCCCTCTCATGTTCTCTTATTGAAATAGGTTGAGCAGAGTACAGTAATGGCTGTACTGGTCCATATGTCACCACATCTTATGTTGGGCAATGGTTACATGTTAATATGTAAAGTACAGGGCAGGCATTCAGTACCTTGCTGGTACACTCTCCTAGCCTCCAGTGGCTTGAAGTCCATAGGCTGGTGTGCTGTTTACATGTTTTGCAGCCTTTGATGGACTTTTTTTCCCCCCTCCATGATTTTTTGTGATTGGCTTTTGCAATTGTAAGTTTGTAGCATCATAGCCAAATTCTACAAGCTTCATAGCAACTTATACAGCCAGGTTATACGTTGAGTTATTTGTTTAGAAGGTATGTCTTCAGTCTGAGATCTTTGTTTGATGCCTGCTAGTTCTTATACTAGAACAGAAAATGAACAGTTGTCTTCTCTTCTCTCTATACCCTTCCTGATTTTGCCAACCCCTCTCATTCTCCATCTCCATTATCAGACTGAGGAATCACAATGTGTTGGTTGTTCCTTGTTTAGATTCTGTGCCAAACCTTTGATCATCTTTATCACTTTTCTGTGTGTTTCTTCTACTTACATTCTTTCTGAGATGAGGAGAGCAGAATTCAACACAGTACTAAAGATACAGGCAGAATGATTGCTTTGGGGTTTGTTCTATATTTTTTTCCTAATAATTTGTAAAATTTTGGTTGCTTTTTTGACAACTACTGAGCAGTGAGCTGACATGTTCATAATGCTATCTGTTATAACTCCAACATCTCTTTCTGGAGTGGTAATAGCTAGTTCAGAGCCCACCACCTCAGTCTTTTACATTAGCAATCTCTTTTTCCTCATGTGCATTACTTTTCATTGGTGTTTTCACACCAGACACAGGACATAGTATTGTCCCCTTTACTGTAGCTTGTTATTTGTGAAATGCTGTATGTGTTTGGCACATACATCAAGACGGATTTTGAGCAGAGTTAAGAGAAAGTGACCAGTGATAGGACTTGCAGGAAATGGTGTCAAGCTGCGGCAGGAGAGGTTCAGGCTAGACATCAGGAAGAGGTTCTTCACTGAGAGGGTTGTCGCGCACTGGAACGGTCTCCCCAGGGAAGTAGTCACTGCACCAAGCCTATTGGAGTTTAAGAAGCGTTTGGACTGTGCACTTAGTCACATGGTCTGAATTTTTGGGTTGACCTGTGTGGTGCCAGGAGTTGGACTTGATGATCCTTGTGAGTCCCTTCCAACTAGGGATATTCTATGATTCTATGAGTGTCTTAGCTTTGAGGATTTCAGTGGAGCTGTGGCCCTTTGCACTGACAGAGGAGCTCTTTGCACTGACAGTGGAGTCCCTTTGACTTTTTGGCTAAACCAATAGGTTGCATGACATGTTTCACAAGAAATGATTGATTTTAAAATGGCAAAACTGGTTATCTGCGTGGTGGGCAAAAGGGGAAGATGATTTGATTTATCCCAGTTTCCTTCATGATTCACACCATGTGAGAGATGTTGCTCTTTTTAAGTACAAAACCAACTGCATTGTTGTTGAATTCTGCTTTTGCACATATGTGGGGTACAATTCAGTATCAGCTGGTGCTGTGAAAGGAGGTGTCTGGAGTGTTAGCTTCAGGGCCAGATTCTGCAGTCCTTGGTCATGTGTGGGTGAATGAATGCACCTGCCTAAACAAATCTCCAGGGCATGTGTTTTATTGACATTAATGTCTCTCTTAAAGATTCATCTCTATGAGGATGCCTTTAAGAAGTCTAATGTTTTCATATTAGGCATGTAGTTTCTGCACAGTTTTACACATGGATTTTTTACTAAAATGCCTTCTCTCTGGCTGAACCCACTTTGTTTACATGTGCATTTGTCTTGAGACTGACTACAATAACAATAACAACAACAGTAATAATAATGTGGTTTCTATGCAGTCTTTAAATGTCATTGATGGGCTCTTTCCACAAATATTCTTTTGAAGAAAAATAGTCCATAAGGTTGAAGTGAGACATTAAATACTCTCAGTAAAGGATTCTGTTATTACTGTTAACTGCAATACAAGTGCAATAATTTATAAAACACTCTTCACATTTGGAAATAACAGTATTAGGATGAAAAGGAAAAATAATGGCATTCAGGGATGGTCCTGGAAGTATCTAAAAATGCTATTGATTCATTCAGTTTATTGGTACTCAGATGTCATGTTCTGCATGTAGGAAAAGAGAAAGATGAAATCAGCACTTTTCTCTCCAACTAAGATTTATGTGTATATTGCAATTAGGGCAAAAGATTATGCCTCCAATTTTAGACGTTTTTCTGTTTAAAGTTGCAAGTACATATATGGCTCCACAATATTGGACATCTGCTGAAACATGCAGATATTTATTTTGACACTGTGACAGTTGCAGAAAATGTTCATTTATTTATTTAGTTAGTTATTTTTAATTTTTGAAACATGTCAGTATGATAATTAGATCTTAATTCCCATTTGCCACTGACTTAATTTCTGAAGTCAAGCATTTTCTGATTTGTTTTCAGGTTGTTTCTCTAGTCCACACTGGTTGCATCTAGAACCTGTGGTATTTGTTAGGTGCAAATTTTATTCAGTAACCTGTTCGGCACCCCTCTGCCCCCCCCCCCCCCCCCACCTCCTCCCCCCCAAGTAATTTCTATTTGTTTTTCATGGCGTTTTGGTTGCTTAACAATATTTTTTTAATAAGGAAGATGATCCAGGTTCTGGATTACCTCTGCAGAGGAAAACTTGTCTGCAGTGGGCTGACATGTAGGTTGCAGTGGGATCTTGAAGCCAGTCAAAGCCAGGACTTCACTGTGGCCTCCTGGTTATTTACTGATTAGTGAAATATATATTGTCCTGAGAAGTCTTGCAGTTCAAAAGACAAGATGACCTTTGTCTTAATGGCTGAGTCTATAAATATGCCATGAAGCCCTCAAGTGCTTACTCCTTTCCAAACATTCTAGATGTGTTTCCACGCCATATAGCTTATCTCACATTAAGTCCATCCACAGGCCAGATGATTTTCCACTGCTTACATCAGTTCTTGCCCTGAAGGGCATGCATAATGCCATGTAAAGCCACAAAATAGGAAAGGATTTTCCACATCTAAGTGACTCCAACAGCTCACCCATCTTCTCTCCCCAAACTATGCTGTGACTGTGAGATATAGCCTTTATGTTTTTTTACAGCCTTTATTTGTTGTTCTGGGTATAAGGTTGTCTGTTTTACATTGTGCCCCTGTGCTGTTTTTTGAGTACTAGCCTGATGCTATACACTGTAAATCGCTATGATTTGTTTCATTTTTGTTACCCTGTCCCCAAGCTCCTGACATTGTTTACTTCTCCTGATTTTGTTTAGCATTTTCAGCAATTCCATAGTAAATGTGCTGTTTCCTTATGCTCATAGTGAAAAGGTGATTTTTTGTTCTTTCTCCATAAAATTCAGCATTTTGTACTGCTTTTATAGCCATGGACATGTATGAGTAGGTCCTTCTTTGTTACAGACTTTTTTTTTTTTTTTTTCCCAAAACCCATCCCTGCTATTAGAGTGTTTTGAATAGCAAGGAAAATCTGCAGCACATCACATGAAAAGGTAAAAGCAGAGAAATGTCAGAGATAAGTAGAACTCTAGAAAAATTTCGGAAGCAAAGTTGTGATATATCTTTTCCCACCCATGAGGTTTGGCATTGGGTATTTTAATTTTACAGTAATATTAGAGCACAGTTTTGCTCAGAATTTGAGTCTTGCATTCTTTTTTACTTCCACTGTAGCATTCTGCAATATCCAGGGTCTTAAGGGAGGCTCAGTGGGTAGAGATTTTTGTATCTGGGCACAGGAGTCATTCACACTTTGGAAATTTTGAATCTTTGTTGAACTGTTTGGATCGAAACAGCTAATCTCTCCAGCCTGCATCATTCTACTTTTTTTCTCTCTGTTTGGATTGCAAATTCTTTGAGGCCATTGTGTATGCATGTTTGTGTAGCACATAGCACAGAGAACCATAGTGTAAATTGTGTTCCTACATCTGTAATACGTAATTATGCTCACTGTTTCTTTAGAATAACAATAAATACACTGCCTGCTTAAAATGCGCTACTGAACTGGTGCCTTAAAATGGAAATATGAATCTCCTCACTAACGTCTTCCAGGTGCATGTGCTATTGTAGTAGCTTCTCATTTATGTTCTCCTGCGACTGGTCTGGGACAAAACTGCACTCTCCTGGGGATTGTTTTCAAACCGTTGTGCTTACTGACGCCTAGAGAGGAAAGCAGGAAATGTTTTTAAGAAGCTATTTTACAAGTTGCTGCTGCTTACTCCACCTGCGCTTCCTCTGTCTGCAGTCCCTGCTTTTAACGGGTTGTTCCTCCCTAGGCTTTGGAGGGACAGCATTTTCATGGGACCTGTCTCATAAACATCAGGGCACGTAGGAACTGAGGCAAAGTCTTGGTAATTCCAGGCACCAAGGCACCATTAGATAATGAGATTGAGAATATCAAAGAATAACATGTTTGCTTAAATGTGCTTAATGAGGTTTTGACAAGCATAAACTTGCCCTCTCTGCGCAGCACTGGTGAGGCCACAGCTGGAGTACTGGCTCCAGTTCTAGGCATCCCAGTACAGAAGAGACATGGGGATACTGGAGAGAGTCCAACAAAGGATGACAGAGATGATTGAAGGGTTGGGACATGTGTCATATGGGGAGAGGCTGGGGTTGTTTATTCTCAGAAGAGAAGTGTGATCTCTTCAGTGTGTATAAATACGGGAGTAAGGAAGAGGGAGTCAGATTCTTCACAGTGGTGCCCTGTGAGAGGGCAAGAGGCAGTGGTCACAAACTGAGTTACAAGAAATTCCATCTAAGCATAACTTTTCCTCTGTGAGCACTAGCACGCCTTGCCTAGAGAGGTTGTGGAGACTCCCTCCTTGGAAATACTCAAACCCTAACTGGATGTGGTCCTGGGCAGCCTGCTGTGGGTGGCCCTATGGGAGCTTGACAAGGTGACCTCCAGAGGGACCTTCCAACCTCAACTATTCTGATTCTGTAGTTCGTTTTTTTTTTTTTTTTCTTTCCCAGGTTCTCCTTAAAGGGTCATTAAATTAAACTGGGCTGTACATTAATTTCATTAAATGTATATCAATTTCATTAAATGAAACTGGGCTTGCTTGTAAAGGCAAAACAGAAGGGTGTGCTACTTCCAATGATTATAATATCCTATCAAGTAAAAGGTTCTGTCTCCTGCAGGTGCTTTTTTGGTCCTTTGTGTACATTTCATCTTTACAACTTCTTTTCCTTCTTTACTTATTATTATTTTTACAAGTAAGGGAAAGCTTTCAGTAGGAGCTGAAAACTATTTTTCTGTTCTAGGGGAAGAATCCTGGGTCCAAATGTTCATGAATTTGTCTGACAATAACCAGATTTGCTTTTAGGACTATTAAAAGATCAATTCAAATAGTAGTATTGTTCAGTAATAGAGGGCAAGTTATTGTTACATGTGCCCCCAGAAAACTTATTCCAAGTCCATGAAAGAGGAAAGTTATACCGCAGATGCATTTTATTTTTTTTTTTAGCTAATAATCTATTAGCTCCCTCATTCTGTTCACTAAAATGGCTACCTCCACAAAACCAAGTATTTAGCTTTGCAATATTTTATAGTGTGTCAGGTATATTCAGTGATTAAGCCAGTCAATATCCCTGTGATGGAGGTGAGTCGGTACATATTGCAAATTAATAGCTAAGAAAGTTAATAATTGAGTCACATGGGTATTTTATTTAAACTTCAGTCCTTTGACTTCTAATTACATGCTGTAATAACTACACTGTGCTTCCTTGGTAGAGAAAGTCCTTTAATGAAGAGCTTCATTCCAGGAAATATCTTGGTCCCCTCCTGCTGATCAGGAGAGCTCTGTCGGATGGCTTTCTGAATCAGTGTAGCAAAAAATATGGATTTTACTCCAAGACAAACTTTGGAAGGCAAACTTGAGGTTTGATAGGCAGAAGCAAAGGATCTGGGCAGACTCGGCACTAAATGAGGGCAGCAGTTGGTTAAAGTGTCTGAAGCACTGTCAGTCACTGACTAAAGATCTACTCATGAAACAAGAAAATGTGCTGGTAGCAGCACACCTGGTTAATCTGG
>NC_048894.1:67216290-67253069 GCF_011077185.1 Oxyura jamaicensis | reverse complement strand
CCAGCTATATGGGTGCCAACACTTCCCGCTCCCCGGGACCACCCCCCCCCCCCCCTCCAATCAGCAGCCTTATAGCTCTGTCTTCTGGAGAAGATAACCTGTGCCTATGGTTTTCTTTCTATGCAAGGAAGGATTCGAGCTGTGGAAAAGGAAATCCTGATAGTGGATCTGAGAGGGGCAAGTGTGGTCTTTTGTGGAAAGTTTTTAAGCCATCTGGTTCAGCTCTTGGAATAATTCAAAGCAGCTTTAAGATTATTGTAATATTTTCCAGATTGGCACTGGCCCCATGCAGCTGCTTCAGCAGCTGGAGAATTGCAGTTGTGAGCTGCTGCTGACATTTGCCTCCATCACCTCCGCAGGGAGGGAAGAATGACATGGAGTTGGTGTTTCTGGCTTTGTGGTGTGTGAACTCCCAGTGCAAGGGGAATCTCTGGCTTGGCAGCCAGAGCGGCTTTATGGCTCCTTTGTGCTCCTGCAGAGGTGTAAGTTCTGTGCTGAAACAAAGCTGGAGATGGCTGCTGCTACTTGTAAGGGCAATGCTAATTCTTGCTTCTCTTTCCCATCCTTTCTTAAACTTAAGGAAGGTGTCAAATTTGTTTAATGTTTTGCATGTTTTTTGTCTCTATAGAGATACAAGGCTGAGAAACTCTGCCAAGTTTCCTTCTAATAATCTTGGAGCATCTGTGAAAAGTGCATTAGAGTGTTTTAACAAATAAGATTTGCATCAGTGCTCCTTGCAAAAGGTGTTGGTCCCATGAGGGCTTATGTTGGTGTTTTTATAGGTTGGTGATGGTATGGCAGGCCTCGGGATGGAAAGACAGAGCTGTATGGTTTCCCTGATGCCTGGACTCAACCTTTTTCTCCAGAGCCAAGTATTTAAGGCACTGAATGAAAATCTGAATATTTTGTGCCTACTTTTCTTTCAGAATGCTGACAGGGCACTTACTGATGTCAGTGTCATTGAAGCTCTTATGATGCAAATTGTCACTCTCTGCTACCCTGCAGTGTCTCTCCGGGGATCTATTTCATGTTGAAAAACTGACCTCTGCTCTCAGATAACCCCAGTATAAATCTAGAATAATTTTTATATTGTCAACAGCAATTACACATGCCATTCAGGGTGTAAGTTATGGATGCAGGTCCTGCCTGAAAGTCCATTCAAAGCTCTGATGATTAGAAGGTGTCTTACTGCCCAGTACAGATATTTTCTATCTTCTTAACACTGGTCATGGACTCATTCCTTTCCTTTGGATTCAAGTTCTCATTTTGTGGTCTAAAACCAAACTTTACAAGTGCAAAATATGACCTGGCTGTTCTCATTTTCATGCATTGTGCTGGATTTCAGCAGACTGACTATGAATAACCTGACCTTTTGAATTTTATTTCCTCACTTGGTTGCTTATGCTTGTGTTGTGTGTTGAGCAAATTAATACTGCTTTGGGCTGCTCTGATTTTACACACAGACTGAGGAAAAAAGTTATCTGGTCTCTCTTTCAATGCCTGTTTTTTTCAATTGACTTAAAAGCAAACAGTCCCATCTTAAAAATAACATAACCACCAAAATGAACAACAAAAAAATTAAGGCAAAACAAGAGTCTGTAAAATAAGTATAATGAAAAATGTAATAGGTACAAAATAAGCTGAAATCCTACTTATTGGATTGCCAGTACTGTGATGTCCTTCCTCGTTTTTGTGTCAGCCAACGTTACTACCAAACTGTTAAGAGTTCACTGAATAAAGCACCGAACAGTGTGAATGCTCCCACTATATCACAATTACAGAAGTAGAGGCACTGGCTAAGTCTATTCTGATCCACTGGGAACATTTTTAGGAAGTTTAATAGCCCTTAGAATTTCTCATTTCTAACCTGTCATGGGCTTGCCTCATGACTGCTCATTTTGCTGGGTTATAAAAACAAGTAGAAAATCAGATTTCTGGCTTAAGACCTCACTGAAACCATCATTCCTGTTTAAGACAGCAGTAGCCACACATTTAAGCCTGGATAGCCATTTCTTTCTATGTCTATGGCAGGAACATAGCAACATATTGCATGGCTTGAAATGCTCCTGGTCTAATTAGAAGAGCTTTCAAAAATCTGTATAAAGATTATATGAAAAGATCACTGAAAAGAGTAAGTAACATGAGTCTAATTTCCAGTTCTGGGTGTCTCACAAATGAAGAAGGCATCTTTAAAATACGGGCTCTGTTGATATGATCATTAAGTAGTTGCAGTGATTACAATGGACTTTGAACACCAATGAGGAACTTCTGCCGTGATTCACAGAAAATTAGGATTTTTTTTTTATTATATTTTATTTTTTTTTCACAGCAGTAGGTAGCTCAGCTCCACCATACTGCTTTCTCACTCCTACTCCTCAAAAGAACAGAGGGACAAAACATGATGAAAAAAAGCACATGGGTCAAGATAAGGACAGGGAGATCGTTTGCCAATTATTGTCATGAGCAAAACAGACTAGAGATTGGGAGATTGGTGTAATTTATTGCCTAGAACTGTGAGAAACCACAAGCAAACTAAAACTACCTACCTCTCACCCACCCTCTTCCACCTCCTACCCCTGAGTGGCACAGGGGAACCCAGAATGGGGGCTGCAGTCAGTCCCTGACGCTTCGTCTGCGCTGCTCCTTCACAGTCACTCTCTGCCCCTGCTCCATGTGGGGTCCCTCCCACGGGATGCCGTCCTTCCCAAACTGATCCTGCGGGGGCTGCCCACAGGATCTTCATGGAGCAGATTATCTTGAGTGTCATCACGCAGCACTTGCAGGACAACCAGGCGATCAGGCCCAGTCAGCATGGGTTTATGAAAGGCAGGTCCTGCTTGACAAACCTGATCTCCTTCTATGTCAAAGTGACACACTGGGTGGATGAGGGAAAGGCTGTGGATGTGGTCTACCTTGACTTCAGTAAGGATTTTGACACCGTTTCCCACAGCATTCTCCTCAAGAAACTGGCTGCTCATGGCTTGGTCTGGCGTACGCTTCATTGGGTTAAAAACTGGCTGGGTAGCCGGGTCCTAAGAGTCGTGGTGAATGGAGTTAAGTCCAGTTGGAGGCTGGTCACTAGTGGAGTCCCCCAGGGCTCAGTACTGGGGCCAGTTCTCTTTAATATCTTTATTGATTATCTGGATGAGGGGATCGAGTGCACCCTCAGAAAGCTTGCAGACGACACCAAGTTAGGTGCATGTGTCAAACTGCTCAAGGGTAGGAAGGCTCTGCAGGAGGATCTGGATAGGCTGGACCAATGGGCTGAGGCCAACGGTATGAAGTTCAACAAGGCCAAGTGCCGGGTCCTGCACCTGGGGCCCAACAACCCCAAGCAGCGCTACAGGCTGGGAGATGTGTGGTTAGAAAGCTGCCTGGCAGAGAAGGACCTGGGAGCATTGGCTGATAGTTGGCTGAATACGAGCCAGCATATTCATGGCTCAGGTGGCCAAGAAGGCCAACAGCATCCTAACTTGCATAAGGAACAGTGTGGCCAGCAGGGCTAGGGGCGTGATTGACTCCCTGTACTTGGCTCTGGTGAGGCTGTACCTCGAGTACTGTGTTCAGTTTTGGGCCCCTCGCTACAAGAAGGACATGGAGGTGCTCGAATGAGTCCAGAGAAGGGCAATGAGGCTGGTGAAGGGTTTGGAGAGCAAGTCTTATGAGGAGCAGCTGAGGGAGCTGGGATTGATCTGCCTCTAGAAGAGGAGGCTCAGGGGCGACCTTATTGCATTCTACAGGTACCTGAAAGGAGGCTGTAGCGAGGTGGGGGTTGGTCTATTCTCCCACGTGCCTGGTGACAGGATGAGGGGGAATGGGCTAAAGTTGCGTCAGGGGAGGTTTAGGTTGGATATTAGGAAGAACTTCTTTACTGAAAGGGTTTTTAGGCATTGGAATGGGCTGCCCAGGGAAATGGTTGAGTTAACATTCCTGGAGGTCTTTAAAAGACGTTTAGATGTAGAGCTCAGTGATACGGTTTAGTGGAGGACTTGTTAGTGTTAGGTCAGAGGTTAGACTAGATGATCTTGGAGGTCTCTTCCAACCTAGAAGATTCTGTGATTCTGTGATTCAAGAACTGCTCCCATGTGGCTCTGTAGCATGGGGTCCATCTGTCACGAGCAAACTGGAGCAAACCAAAACCTTGACACATAAATGCAGTGCATAGGTCCAAAACTGCATCCTGTTAAGCACACCTGAGCAGAGCACCTGACAGTAGCAAAGAGCTTAAGAAAGAACTGAAATTTAAGCACATTAATTATTCTCTGCTTTTTAAAGAGCACTACAATAATTGAGGGAAGTATCCTTGAAATGAAGGACATTCAAATGCACATCACTGGATGAGAAGAGAAGTAACCAATATATTACAGGATTGCATATATTAAGTAAGGACTCCTATAATTTTGCTTTGCATACATGGCAGAAAACACTGAACATGGTAATGATCTTGTATTAGTTGATTCAGTAGTGAGTAGAGAATGTAGGAAGCTAGCCTATAAAATTATTCCTGTTGGGAAATCAAACAGCTATTGAAAATTCAATTGATTGAGGGTTCAGTATAGTTCTACAGAAAGGTAGTTAAAGACTTAAATATCTGCTTTCTCAATGGGCTGACAACTTAAAAGAATGGCCAGCTGCTGGGAAAATGCATTAATAGTGTGTGCATTTTTACTTTTAAAAAGAACTATGTTATCGAGCATATCAGCAAGTTAACTTGACAAAGGAGGTTTATTTCTCTGTCATCTGTTTCTGTTCCTTGTTGTGTGTCTTTGGGGCTCCTCCATTCAAACTGGAACAAAACACATGTGCAGAGGAACAGGGAGGCTGAGGAGCAGCATAAATTATGATGAAGATGATGATGTTTTATGCTGAACAGAGCATTCCTCATTCACAGCCTGGGTTTGGGGCCTAAACTGAATGTGCTGTAAGGGAAGCTTTTGTCTTGGCTTCATTTTTTTGGTGTGGTAAGAGAAGGGTTTCAGGTAATTTCCCCTGAGCTAAGCTTCTGTCAGTACTCCAGGAACCTAGCAGTAGATGGCTGTTATCCTTTTTCAAATATTTTCTTCTTGTATACCAGGACCACACCAGTGTTTTTTTGTCCTGTTCCTCCTGCAGTGGACAGGGTGCCCTTTGAAACATGTTAGAAGTTGATTCCCCATGACTGTAGCCACGGTGGGTGAGCAGTAGCCTTCTCAGCAGGTCCAGGTTTAAAAACAGGTTGTTAAGCCTGACTTCTACGGGAAGGCATGGTCTGGTAGAACTCTGCTCAGCTGGAGTCCTGGGACTAGGCTGAAATTCTGGAGGAACCTGAGAATTTGCCCTTCTGCATTTAAGTGGGAGTTTCAGTCTGATGGAAAAACGAAGCAAATGCACAGTTCTTGTTGATAGATGAGTGTTTTTATGTCTGCAGGAGGAAGGATTCCACAAGGTCACTTAAAATGCCATCCCCTCACTCCTTGTTCACACAGTTTCACAATTTCTTGTTTTTGTCTCTCTGAGGATGCAAGTTAGACACATCTTTTTGACCTTGAGGTTCCTTATATCCTCTTCTTGATAACACTCTGGTTATTGACTCCAGTGGACTTTTTATAGAAAATAAGATCTAAAGTGGGCATAGTCATAATGAACCAACAAAAAAATTAGCCAGATTTAAAACAGAAAGGAATCAAAACCAGCCAAAATGAATGGAGCAATGAGATGTAGTCAGCTGTATGAGAATGATGACTGTTTAACCTAGACTTCTTTGGTCTGGGCAAAGGCTTATAAAATATAGGAGAAAAGAATACAATACAATACAATACAATACAATACAATACAATACAATACAATAAAAATAAAAAGAGTGGCCTGCAAGGCTTTATAAAAGCATAACAAATTTTGTGGATAATTAGTACACAGTAAAATATTAACCAAAATGATTGCAGATGGAAGACACTTTGCAGTGCAAAATGAAAGGGATAAGACAAAGAAAGTGTAGTATGAAGAAGTATCAGGAAACCACAAAAACGAACTTGTGTAGCCTGGTGAATCAGAACACCCGGGAATCCATTTTACTTGCATGTATTTCATTATTCATCTGAGTGAGTGATTTGTAATATAAAATGCCGTTATGACCAAGTCAGACTGAAAAATAAGCCTTCTGCTGTATTGCCAAGTATTGCCAGGAGAGGAAAAGTATGTAGTCATTACAAAAAAAAAATAATAAAAAAAAAATAAAAATTAGGCTCTCTCTGCATCAGAGGCTTTCTAAAACATAAAACTCTTCTCACAACATCTTCCAAGTCCTTCACAAACAGTTCTTTAGCCATTATCCATTTAAATACTAATACATGAGAAGATTCAGTACATGTAGCATCACAAAAGTTGTTGTAAGATACATCTTTGTAGTATTGATAGAAGCAGGTGATACATTGCTGCTTTGTGGATGGACTAATTTGTTTTTGCAACAAGTTTCTACCTTTAAAACAAACAACAACAAAAACACAAAAACCTCTAAAAGCCAAAGTACATCCATTTTAGCTGTGGTGTTTCATTTTCTGGTACTGGGCATATTTTTAGCTGTATTGAAGTCTCAATTCCAGCAGTTTGATTTATACCAGGAGTTTATCAGGTTGCTTTAAGTACTCGTATCATTATTTATAGTTCAACTGGTGGTTCAGACAGAGGGACTGGAAGGGCTATGTGCAAAGGAAAAGCAAAATCCTTTAGAGTTCTTAAACACCAATAGATTTCAGAAATGCAGCAAAGCTGAACTACTGTTATTATTTGAGCTGGGACTGCAAATGGGGGATGGAGGAGTGGGACAGATTTTTTTATTTTATTTATTTATTTATTTATTTATTTTTCCAAGCACTACACAGAGAAATGTGACTAGAAGACACCTTCAGGGATGAGTCAAGTCCACTGTTTTTCAGGCTCTCAAGTCATAATATCATTTCAGGAAGGGGATCATGCTGCACCTTAAAACTAGGAGTTCTTCCTATTTAGTTTTTTGTTAACATTTTCACGTAAGATGGTTCTTCTGCCTCTCTCCTCTTCTGATCTCCATCTCAATTTCTGATCATGGCAAATAGAAGTTTTTTTTTTTTTGTGCTGACGCTGTCATTTAGCATAAGTCATAATTTGGGCTAGTAGGCAATTATTCTCTGCTATTTGTGGACAGCATTCATATCTCCTTAAAACATTTGTTTCACAGTTGTTCTCATCCTTTGGAAGAAAGCTGCTAATTTCCTTCATTATCCTAATTATCTGCTCTAGATTCAAATTATCTTTCTTTTTTGCTTTAGATATCAGTGCCTAGAACCATATTGCAGGTGCATCTCCATGGTGTTTATGGGCTTTACAATGGCACTGATACTTCCTTATTTCTACCAGAAACTTTTTACCTGAAAACAACTAAGGACTGTATTTACACTCTCCATCATGGCTCAGTCATTGTGTCCTCTGTGAATACCCCCAGGTCTTTTTCCTCTTCTGTCATCTCCAACTAATGAGTTCTCAGCTTAGAGAAAAACTTCTTGTTAGTAGTCTCTAAGTGCAGATGATGCCACTTTCGTACTATGCAATTTGATTTCATTTCTGCTATTCCTGTTCTTGAATGTCTCAGGTTCTTCCCACACAATATCCTGATACTCATCTTTACAGATGACATCCTTTAGCGAATGTTACAGCTCAGTCCTGTTTTTAACTGAAGTCATTGTATGAAAATATGAGACATCACTGTTTCCTGCTGATTCTTAAAGTACAGCAGCAGTCAGCTCTGTTTCACTCAAGAACTTCCTTTTCATGTTCAGACCACTTCTTTCCTTGCACTAATCCCTGTCTTCTCCTGCTGAATGAATACTTTCTCATGTGGCATTTCATCAAATGCTTTTCTTGTATCAAATGTGTTGAAGAGCCTGCATTTCTTTCATCTAGAAATCCACCTATTAAATAAAATCAACATTAATATAATGCAAATTTGCAATGAATTTTTTCCCGGTATCTGTCTCAGCAATTCTTTCTATCTATTAAACTGCCTTATTGCAAGTTGGTTGTAAGGATTCAAAGTGGAGGTACTTCAAAAACTTACAGAAAGATCTTAAAGATTACTAAGAGGATGGAAAGGTTTCAGAGGAGCCCTCAGTCCATTATTGCTTTATCTCTGTCATGCAGTGCTTTTTTGTGTTGTTATCCAGACCATGCCCTCAGTCATTAACGCTTCCAGGGGCTCTGTTTTCTTTGCTTTTGCTATTGGCACTCTGTACAGGCCTAAATGTCTCCTTGCAGGACAACTCAATCATTCATTTAAAAAAATCCTTGCTCATTTTAAAAATGCTAATGGTGGTGCTATTTCATCCTCTTTAAAAAGACAATTTATTTCCTCTTATATTCTAATGAAACCTTGCCATCAAATTCAGGTTGCAGGAAGGCTAGAAGTCATGACTTTAGAATAGAAACAACGAGCCCAATTCTCTTATTCTTCATAGTTAAGGGTTATTTAGGCTTCCAGATGAAGTATGATGTATTGTTTTCTACCTTTACCACATGGGTATTTGTCTGCATCAAAGGATGAAAACAGCTACAAGGCCTAGAAAGGTATTTAGTTGACTGCCTAGCTAAAAAATAGTTGTAAAATAGATTTATTTATTTATTTATTTATTTATTTATTTATTTATTTATTAGCACTTAATGCTAATTGGTGAGGTTTAAATTGAAACATAGAGGTAAAGGAGTAAGTATGAAACAGCATCTGCCCAGGCTATGCTTGGCTTTATCTAGGGCTCTATGCATCAGCCTTCCTGAGCTCCTAAATTCATTCTTTATTGCAAAAGAATGAACGTTAACACTATCTTTCATTTCAGTTGTGCCATTTCAGCAAATTTACCTTTCTGAATCACTAACTGAACTAAACAAAAGGTTTTTATCTGTTAATAACTTCCCATCTGAAAGATTTAAAGTACCAGATGACATTAGCTCTAGCTCAATGATGTTATTAAATTCTCACCTTAAATCTCAGATGCAGAAAGCTCTCATCAGGTCACAGGAGCAAGATAATTGCATTAGTCATACTACAAGAGTGATATACTCATTTCAGTAAGTTCACTGTATTCAGACTGAAGTTTGATCTATGACAGGACACTTCATATCTAACATGATGTGGTTCTTTACTTCAGTGTTTTTACTAGTTATATTCCTGTAATTTATATCCCCTTTGCTCTAGAATATGCATTCCTCAAGATCCTTGCTGCTTTTGTGAAACTTAGATGTACTGCAGTAAAAAACCACATGCTTAGTTTGTGCATTACTTAAGATTTCTTCTGTTCATAGTTCAGTTTGAAGCTAACTTTACTCTTTTTAAAGTACAATTTCCATACCCTGGCCTCTGAACTAACTAGGTTGACATTACTGACATTTGGCATGTGAGAATTTATTCAAGGATCAGCTTATGGGAAGTTTAAATACACCAGCTGAAATACTGGTGAATTATGAATGGTTAAAATTGAGTATTTTTATTTACTCATTATTTTTATTTAATTTCACCTCTTTTTTGGCTTCTCTTAATCCAGTAATATTCAGATGGCTTGGGATAGATAGATTTGTGAGTGTATGTTGATCTTGAAGAAACCAGTGCCATTGACTAGATTTGGAGATTAAAACGAATTTATCTGTGGATTAAGAACTCCATATGCCATATATGAAACAGAACTCAGCTAGCTACAGAATTCCTAATACACTTATGTACTTTTATAGCCTAAATCATCTTAGCATAAGAGCTCTTCAGCAACTTAAATGTATCTACAACACCCATGCGTGTTAAAAAAGTTATCTCATGATTCTTCTAATGGGATAACTGAGGTACAGAAAGATTAAACAGCTAAGTCAAAGCCAGTAAGAAATCTGCAACGGGCTCAGAGCTAAAACCACCTTCTTTGGGTTCCAGGCCATTGCCTTGCTCTCGGTGCTATCCCCTTCTCCTTGCCTAACAGCGTTCCTGCAGCCAGCAGCAGTTGGCTATGTGCTGAGGCAGCGGAGCACCTTAGGCAGAGTAGAGTGGAGAGGAAGACATCTGTCCTCTGTTTTCAGATCTGTAATTCCCTCTTTAAGGTATCTTTTCTCAGAAGATCAGAGGGGGCTTTACAGACATCTCCTTCTTATAGCTGGGGTAAGGGGAAGATGAGGTGTCTGTAAGCATGTGTAGTGCTGTAAAATGGATCTTTGTAAAGGTTGGAAATGGACTTTTGCTTTCCTGAGATTGCCCCTTTTCTATCCCACTGGACCTGGCACCGTCTCTGAAGGAGACCCCACCTCACTTCAGTCATGGAAACAGCAGCAATGCCCAGCAATGCAGCAGGGCTCTCTCAGTTAATTACGACCTGCAGATGGTTTAAGAGGGGAGCTGTTTGCATAACATGGACAATAAGTGCCTCAGAGAACAGGGACAGTCCTGCTCCCCCCACATTACCTAATCTAGCTGCCTCAGCCTTCTGTTAGCACTGGTATGTATGCCACATCAACCTACATTACAGCCTGATTTCCTGTGGCTCAGAAGCATAGAAACTATGTGCCCATGTGCGTCACATTTGTGCAATGAAAACATCAGTTGGTATGGCTGCCTGTGCTGTGTTGTGAACGGATGGGGTTTGAGCTTTGTGGTTCAGCATCCTGATCTTTGTGATGGATGCAAACCTCTGTCCCATGATGTTGTGTGGAATGATACAGGCCATGTATCATACAGTATCACTGGTCTTGTTTGTGTAAATTTTGCATTTTTAGGCTTTTGGGCCTTCCTGGTTGTTGACACTGACATTCCCTAAAGCTATTTCAACTTAATTAACTGGCATTTATTTAGAATTCCATCTTGACCAAGTTTTATTTTATTCTTTCGCATGTAAAATAGAATGCTCGTGAAAGTGAAGGACTAATAGCAGACTAGAGCTAAGCCTAGTAAAAGCAGGTGTTATGCAATTTGTCACCGCATGACTCTGCTAATGCATCTTTAGTCCAGAACTGCGGTACCCCTGTCATGTTTTAAAGTGCAGAAAGATAAGTGTGCACTGTACCCTGGAGTGCCTTCATCTATAAATGTAATTCAGAAATATGGGAAACAGTGCTCTGAATCTGATGGCCTTTTTCAACACAATTACAGAAACAGGGTGAGATTGGGAACATTTGCAGCAAGGGCACACAGAACAAACAGGAAGTTGAATGTGCAGGCTATTAATTCAAGCCTAGATAAGGTTCTGACTAAGGGGTTTTTATTTTATTTATTTTTATTTTTTTAATCCTAATATAATGGATGTGTAATAGCAGTTTTCCTGAGAAGACCTATTAGATGCCAGTGCTCATCTATAGAGCCACGTTTAATAACAAGGATACCTCAGGCTTTTGAATGGGACTCTACAGACTTCAAGGATATGGATTTAAAAAAAACATTGAATATTGAAATGATATGAGTTGAATGCAGGTGAAGACACATTAATCTGAAAAAATATGGGTGCAGTTTGAAATGAAATGAAAGGAGTGGCATGAAAAAGAGTACTTTCTCTCAAGAAGGAGACAGAAGAAGCTTTCAACCCACCAGTACCATGTTTGTGTCTTTCTTTGTCACAAGAAGGACCTTCTCTTTGTGCCAGGAACATCTCTTGAGTATTCAATGTCCCCCAGCTCCTCTTAATATGAATGGGAATTTAAGACTTTTGGTACTGTAGAGGAGAGGTTGAACTCTGGAGGGCCACAAACAGGAAAATGCATGCCTGTGCCGCAACTTCCAGATGTGCACCTAGAAGGTACTAAATCACATTGACAGAACAAACTAGACAGGGTTGAGCTGGCAGCTAAGAATTTTTCCAGCTGTTGAACAGCAACAAATCATTACTTTAGTTACCCTCTGAGACCTCACTGAATAATCAGAGCCTGAAATATAGACTGGAAATCAATAATCACTGGCTTCCTGCATCTGGGAATAGTTAAGAAGCTGGATAGAGAAGGGCAAAACAAGCATCAGCAGGCACACCCTTACACTGGGAGTACATAATCTCCAGCATTTCTCTTGTGCAGAATCAGAGGGAGCTTTTTTACTGATTTCTCTCAGCAATAGGTGGGTGGCTGGTGCTTGTGAGAAGCGGAGTTTATCTGGTATATTTAGCTTTCTGTTTCTTCTGCATATAGAAGCAGTTGTGTGAATGAGTAGATGGAGAAATCTCCATTTTTCCAGCTTGGTTCCCTTTGATCTCACCTGTTGGAAATACATGGCATCTAAGCAGTGTTCCTGGCAATGGGTTATGACACCAACCCAGGAGAAGGTTTTGGGGTACGCAGGCATTCCAAAAATTGCCAACAATGGCGAGAGTCCTTTGATGTACGTGTGTGTGCAAATGAGTGTTCATACAGCTGGATGACCTCTGTTTGAAATCGTATCAACAGAGAAACAGCACTCATTGTATACTTCTGAGATGCTGTGAAATAGTCATTCTCTTTTGTATTGATACTGTGAGATTTTTTTCACTCCCACCGTTTTGTATTCAACAAAGAGTGTCAGAAATAAGTTATGTTTTTTTTTTATTATTTTTATTTTTTTGCACTCTAATGGAATAAAGTTCTCAGGACTGGTTACCTTTCAAGTGTGTATCAGTAGCAAATGCTGGGCTTGATATTACTTGGCTTTGATGCTCTTTCTCCAAGGTGTAGGTTGTGTAACTAGCAGCAGAGTATGTGTATGACTAGGCTCTTTCTTCTGCAAGGAGCTGAGATCGTGCCCTCTGGGGGGACTCTTATCATCAGCCTCAAGAAATGCTTTGCTATTTATTTAGCTGTAAGGACTGTAGTCCTCTCATCTGCTGCTACTGAACATGGCAGCTTGTCTCCCCTTTCCTCTCATGCACTTCAGTATTGGAAAGCCTTCCTTGGGAATTCAGATTCCTATGGGCAGGGAGGTCTCTTGTGCATGAGGTGATTAAAGGCATGCCTGAATGCCAGCAGAAGCATCGTGTGTCTCATCATGAACAAAGCTCAGAAGTCGCGTTCAGAGCCTCTTCAGAAACACTGACTCAGAGGGGCTGTGTCTGTCTTGAATTTTGCAAAGATTTTTGCCTATGTTTGAATGATGCTTTAAAAGGATTTCTGCAGGAGGAACTGAACCTGCTGACTTTGGCCCTTCCTCAACTACCTGAGCTGCTCTGTAGGGCCATTCAGATATAGGAGTTCACTCTGTCATTTGTCCTGGCTGTGGCTATTTCTAACTACAGTGAATGTCTTGAGTCCATGCTAGTAAGACAGATGGAAAGGAGAAAGGACAAGGTTGTTGCTGGAGTTAAGCCTGCTCTCAAACTTGCTCACAGCAGGGAAGAGGATGCTCCTAACTCCTACCAGTTCCTCTGTATATTTCTGCCTCAATCAGTTCCTCAGGTTTCCCCCAAAGATTACTTGCCATCTTTTGCTATGCTATGCAGTCCCCTGCAATGAGGTGGGTTAGCAATGAGGTACGCTGTTTCTGGCCATTCTTAATACCTTTTTATGTGTCAATAATTAATGTGAAAATCAGAAAGAATAATGCTGTTGAGGCTACAGCCTGAGACCTGCTGCCTGGCAACAGTGGATGTACATATCCATTATATCAGGAAATTAAAAACTGAAGCAAGAACTGATCTGTCTGACATTTTGTAAGACAATATAAATGGGCCCACTCAACAAACACTAGATTTATGTGAGGATATGAATGATATGTGTCCGGGGAAAAGATATTATCTCTCTTATGAGGGTGCAGTTAATACCAGACATCAATTAAGTATAGTTCATTAAAGCCTCTGGGTAATCTTATTTTTGGACTAGATTAGAGGAGCTCCCTACAAGGACTGACAGAGGGGTTATCTCAGTAATAATCTCCACTTTTGCATGTAACATCTCTCACAGGATGGGCTAAGTGAAGTAGCATCTAGACTGTAACAAAAATAACCTTTTCGGCTGGAGAGACAGTGAAGTGAAAAGTAGTGGTGTCTTATTATGTTTGAAGTAGTTGCATCAGATAGATACATTAAGATATGCCGATATGGTAATGGTTGGTTTATGCACTTACTCCCCATCCTCAGAGGAGTAGCTTTGCCTTTGTCATGTTCACAGGATGTGGCTTTATCTAAAACATTTCAGCTGTACAGATGGAGTGGCTGGAGCCAGGGAAGACAGTGGTACTATTAGAGATAAGGAGGTAGCTTTTTTTTTTTTTTTCCTTCTCTAGTTAAAATATTCCTTCATATATTGAGAGAGAAAGTGTTTAGATGTTGTTTTCTAGAATTTGACCAGTTATCTTCACCTTTTGAATCCTACGTGTAATACACCAGTTGCTGCTAGGAAAGAAAGTGTTAAGTAAACAAGTGTTAGTGGCTATTGCAAGACCCTACCTTTTTCCCAGTTAATGATGCAGTTGGCAGGCAGAGAGACAGGAGAAACATATTTCTCCAACACACCTGGAAAATGCAGGGTAGAGCTTGGCATGGAGCCTGAGTTTGGAGGGTAACTTACGGCAATACCTTGCTTTCCTACCTTCAACTACAAACACAAGCTCCCCACTTGCATTTTGACATCAAAACCAATTCCTTCTGAAAACTGCTTTATTATTATTATTATTATTATTTTATTTTTTTCTTTTTTTTCCTGGTCTTTCTTGTGATATCTTCTGTGGCCCCACTCAGGTATGTGTCATAGTTATGCCTGTGTCATGCAGCAGTGAGGAGACTGAGCGTTGCTGGAGGCAGAAGGGGCCAAAGGCTCCAGGAGGGCTGCTGGGGGTTGTCAGGAGAGACAGAGGAAAGTGGATGTGCTGGAAAAGAGAGAATAGAGAAACACTGCTCTGGAGAGGGTCATGATTTTAAGTTTTAGATATTAAGACAAATAGAGTGCTGACTTTGACCTAGTAACTGGCTGAAACCTCAGCTTGTGAAGTGATGATTTTTCCAAGCCGCTTTTCAGTTCTTTGATTGAACTGGATTTACCATTATCAGCATTTGCACTTCGATTTACAGCTGTCTTCAGGGGAGGAGAAAAAAGCGATTTGCTGCTTTGGGATCTCCCCATCTTCCTCCTCCTCAGATTCCCCTTGAAGTGAGAGATGACTGGGAATATACTTACCATGTGGTGCCATCCATACAGACCACTTGAGGCCCCATAGAAAAGCCATGCTGGCAGCCACCTCTTCCTAAATTCTTGGCACTGCTGCCCACCTCTTCCTCACCTCTGTCTCCTCTTCCCTTCTGCCTGCAGTATGGAGCCGCAGCCTTGCTCACTGTGTGGGTATAACAACAGCTACAGCACTCCAGAGCTTGACACAGCCTAAAGTGTGTCAGGTTTCTGGTAGTGTGCTTCAGCTAATCCCTGTTCATATCTGGGGTTTTCTGTTTCAGAGGAACTCAGAGTAGGAAGTCATGCCAAATACAACATAATGAGAGAAAAATGGCAATGCTGACTTACTGGGGGGATTATTTCCTGCAGACCATTCATATCATCATCCATGGTATTTGAGTTTTCTGCTTCCCACAACTCTCCCTGAAGCCTTTTGGGATCCTCAGATATCTTTTTCTAGTAATTATTCCGCTTTGTGGATTTGGGTCTTTTCTTTTCCCCCTACCTGTGTTAATTGGATGAACAATCATACTCCACATCCAAAGGCAAGGGATAATCTGTGGAAGTTTTGGGGCTTGAGGGAGATATTGAGAATGACATAAAAGCAGATCTGGTGTATACAACATGAGTCAAAGCAGAGCCATTTCAAAACAACAACAACAACAACAACAACAAAAAACAGCTTTAAACATCCCTATTAGCAAAGTTTCTGCACTCTACTTAAAGAGTTGGCAGCCATATAGCTGGCTTCAGAAGTATAAAATGTGATTGCATTACCTGCCTTGTTGTGCTATAACCAGTGTGGTTCCTTGTGGGGCCATGTGGGGCCTCGGCACACAGCAGCTGCCAGCTCCAGTGGTGGAGAAGATGAGAGAGTAGCATAGGGCCAAGCTCTGGGAAGTGCCCAGCTTGCTCTCATTTTGGGGGTAACTCTCAAGATTTCTGCTGTGGGGCTTTGAAGTAGCTCTATCAGAGCACAAGGAAATTTGCAGCTACCTGAAAATGAAGGATGTTAATTTTTTTTCTTGCTTTCTTGCTTTCCTGGCAGCTGGTCACACCTGATGTTGTTTTTCAGGTTTATTTGCTGCTCTCTCCATATGAGAACCTGTCCATCACCCTAGAGGAGAGTAAGCTAAGCAGGCTTTGGTGAGCTCCATTGAGACAGATGGACACTGTAGCTCTTCCTGACGTCTTGGCTGCAGTCTTAGCCTTGGCTACTGCTGTTAGTTGTCACCTCCTGAGGTCTCACTGAAAGCTGAGTTCTTTATCCTTCACATGTACAATTAAATTAAGACAACATGGCTCCCCAGAGAATGAGTGGACCAGAAGGTGACAAAAAAGATAGGAAAGAGTAGATGGTGAACTAGTTCTCTCTTCCATTTATGCTTTTAACAAGATGAATTAAGAAAGGTACATTTAATAGCACATCTCACTACAGCTTTTGCTGAAACACCTTTGCTGTGAGTCTGGGAGGGACTTCTATGGCTGTTCTGATTAAACAGCGTGCTACAGAAGGGCAGCTAATTAACAAAGCCACAGTACTTCGGCTGTTATGGTAGGTTCACTCACATATTGTGAAACTGTAGGAGATGTGAGCATCTCTAAGTCTATTTTTCACAATGCTTCATTTTCTTCAGTCTGGCTAAATATGACATTTCAGGGTTTATTCCAGTTCACATCAATATCCCAAATTCTCACAGAAGGCCTATAATAATTTGCTGGTCCAGCACTATTTGTGTGAACATTTCATCTCTTACCACCTTGTGTGCATGTGTTGTGTTTTTTCCCCTGCTTCTGTTAACTGGACATCTACTAATGCTCCATAACCAAAGGCAAGAAATTGTCTTTTGAAGTCTTAGGATTGAAGGCAGGAACTTTGAATGACATAAATTATTACTGTGCTTTGTTTAAATAATTTACAGCTTTCCAGATTTGTTTTTTCAAGTTTATATATTTGAACCAATACAAAAATAACGTGACTAAAAGCACATAAAATAAATGAGCATGCAGGCATGATAGATTCATTAAAAGATGCCCAGATTTTTATATGTCCATCAAAGCACCATGCAGTTATGCTGAGCATGTTCAGTTCATCTCCTTACTCTGCCTTTCCATGTTTCTTCTCATTACATCAATTTTTCATCATGTGTGTCTGAAGAGGGCTGCTGTTCATCCAGTTTGGCACCTATGTAATGTCAGAATCCAGATGCCTACTTGGTAGATGGTCTGTGTCACTCTGTGGTCTTTTTACATTTCTCACTTGGTCCCCCACTGTGTATGTTAGGGGTTTGGACAAGCCTTGAAATAAAAAGTAGGAGAGTATAAACAGCAAAGCCCTTTGCTGTTGAATACATAAAGCAGAAAAGGCTTCACAAAAAGGCTCTGTGTTATTTTTTTATAAATAGGGTCATGGAGACATAACAAAATGATTCAGCCCTGGTCACCCAGCAGGCAAAGAGCCAAGTCATGGTGAAGACACAGGTATCTTGAGCTCTGATTTAATTCAATTCCAACTGCAGTACAATGCCTTTGAGTCCCTGTAATATGCAGAATGTTGGTTTTTCTCTTAGTAAGTAGCAAAGCCACATAGAGACCTGTGAAAGCAATCCTACTCAAGGCAATGAGGAAGCCTAGCGGGAAGGCTTACTTGGGTCTTATGTTCTTCCCACAGTGTTAAAAGCCATAAAACAAACAAACAAACAAACAAACAAACAAAAAACATAACCCCCCCCCCCCCCTTTCAAAACAGAGTTAATAAATGGAAGTGTAAAAAGATGCTGCCTTATGCAAACAGGAAAGGATACATGAGCCAAGAATGGACAATGCATTACATGTGGGTGCTAAGCATCCTGCTCCTAGTATAATAGCTTTGAGGATCAAGAAATGGTTGTCCTAGATATGCATGCTTATTCACTGAGAAAATGTGCAGCGTTAAATCACTGTACCATATTTCTTACCCGTGCTGGGGTTAGACCGGAGGTTGCAAACTGGGTTGTCAAAACATCACAGGTGGGATTTCACAACTGTGTGATTTGGCTGTTCTAAACACCCATACAAAATCTATCTTCACTTGAAAAATTGGGAGGTAGGAGGCTATACCACGGCAAGGATCACCTTGCTGCTCATTGTATTTTACAGCTTTGTTTCCCTAACCATCTTCTTCAGGCAACCATCTGAGACCAGGTTCCAGATCAGATGGGTCTTTGGGGTGGCCCCAAAGAGCCATCCATATACTTTTATTTAATGTTTCAAGAACCTTAAAAAAAACCAACAACCAACCAACCAACCAAAAAAAAAGTAAGCATTCACAACACTAGAGACTGTAATAGGAGCACTGCTGCATTCACCATTTCCACTGCAGAATACTTCAGCAATATTGTAAAACTTACAGCAGACTATGCCAGCAATATTTAGTAGACAATTTCCTTTGATACCTTTTGGGGTAGAATCAAGTAGAAGGATTTTCTACAACTGTCCCAACTCCCACAGCTCTCATGCTTCTCAGTGTCATTTTGTTATCAAGAGAAAACAGGATGATTGAAGAGAATGACACTGTCATGATGTTAGTATTATTTATTATACATATTTTTAAGACTACTTGAGTGTCAAGATTTAAATGAAGAGCAGTAGCAGAACCTACAGTCAAGAACCTGCCTCACACAAAAGAGGAGTTGCATTTTAACTGCAGAACTGAGGATTTGTTGAACTTGGGCCTCAGATTTCAGTAGTGTTGTTTTTTCCTATAAATCAATATGCCATAAGAATGAATAATATCAGGTCATACATACCAGTCCTCTTGAAGTGTTACATGTATTTAATGCAAAATGCAGTGAAGATATTTTGGCAGAAGGATTAGGTTTGGTAGAACAGGTCTGCTACAAGGCATTTGACCTCTAAGGTATTGATTTGAATATTGCTAACAACAGCAGACAGCTATTTAATGTTCATTGACGGGTGAGTCGGTAATCTCACTGAATTTTCAAAATCTTCATTTTCCCAAAGCCAACATTGTAAAGTGTGCCTCCACTGTTTTGTCTTACTATTATTGCTTACAGCATTGGATTTGATGGGTAACCAGGCTGTTCTTTCCAAGCCAACAGTGGTGCATGTCACCGAGATAGACATCTGTGATTTGCATTATCCTTTCTGCCCAGCCTTGGATGGGCAGCTTGCATTGGCACTAGGTGCTTGGAGCAACTCATGTAAAAAATGCTGTTTGACATTTCTGTAACCTCTTGTTGTCTGTTTCGTAAACAGCTCACTGAAATGTTGTTGCTGGTCTTGCAGTCTCTAGCAGAAGATGTATATTTGTATATTTAATTATATGCTAACTTATACTTCAGGTCTTATTCCTCATTGCAAACCAATTCATATTAATTGTAGGAATATTGTATGTTTGGCAAATGATGTCGCAGCTGAAATCTTCACATGCAGCATGAAACAACTATTTGTGCTGAGATAGATGGACAATTATTACCTCTTTGTTTTCTTTTTCATTATCCTTTTGAATTAAAACCTCCTTGCAAAGCCATTATCCTTGCTTTAAACAGCTCTATATTGAATGCCATTGCCTCTTCTAGTGTTTTTTCCTTTGTTTAGATTGTTCTAATTTTCTGTGATTTCTGAGCTCTGATTTTCTTATTGTTTCATATTTGTACAATGTCCTTTTCATAAATTCACTATGTGTATATATGGTTTCTCAAGTGTATGTAGGCCAAAAAGTAGCAGGAACTGTCTCTAAAAGCTATATTTACAGCTCTAGGCAAGCACTCTCCACCTACACTGAAAAGCTGTGAAAAGCTGTCAAGATGTGAGTATGGATAACAATGCTCCTGATGGCTGGAGCTGATTTATTTTTTAACCGTGGTTTCATTTTGTCAGCTAGACCAAATACAATGGGAAAGAAACTCTTCTGATAAAGCCCAGCAAAACAAAGGCTTCAAAGCTACTTAAAACTGCAGCATCTCACCCTGCCCGCCTCCTGTTCTGCAGTGCTGCCTGGAGTGGACATAGATCTAACAGAACCAAGAAAGACCAGTTGTGCCTACATCTAATTCCTTGATTTTCCAGTTCAGAAATGGTCAGGAATGTTTCCCCTGCACGTGGCAGTACCTGGGGACCTCCAAAATGCATCACGGTATCTATAAGGCCATAAGTGTAAATCTCAAACTGTTGTGCCACAATGGGGAAAGAAGAAAGGCAGTGAATGTGGTCAGTATCCTAGATCCCTGTGGTACTGTTAGGCATACTCAAGGGAAAGTGAAGGGCATCTCATAATATGGAGGCAAGCCAATGACTTCTCCAGCCCTGTTGGATCCTTGTCAATACCAACCTGGAAGGAAGGGAAGGAAACATCCCTTCCTGTCTTTAATTCAGTGGTTGGTTTCACCCTAATTGTCTGATGTATGGTTTCACCTTGTACCTCAGCCCTGCATCACTAACAACGCGCAGCTAGTGAGGGGAGCTAGCACGTCCTTCTCCTGATTATGGCAGGTCTTCTGTACTTCTGAGAAACATGGTAAAAATATCCCCAGAACACACATTGAATGGAGGGAATAATTTTTCCAGGTTTCTGTATAGTGAGGGAAGTGTTTGAGGCACAGGATTAATGCGCTGTAAATACAGCTCAAGCAACAGGTGACCCGGTCTTTTTCTCAGCCTTCTCAAATAGCATCAGTACATCTGATAGATGTGAACATCTATGACTATGTCCATTTTCTGTCTTAAGCAATCCTCCTATTTGGTCATGCAACTGTGTCCTTAAAACACATAAAACATTTTACAAACACTGTAGGTTCCTTTCCTCAGACCGGACATTTGTTCTTGTCTTGCCCTGTCTTAACCAGATGAGAAAAATGTGGAAGAAAAAAGACTTTTTTTTTTTTAATCTTTTTTTTTTTTTTTTTTTTTTTTTTTTTCCCATGCTGCTTTCCATAACTCTCTCATCACTGGCCAAATTCTGATAATTCTGATATTCCTGCTTGTATTGAACGTTATTTTACTGTGGGTTGATTCAAAACATTAAATCAATGAAACAGTTCACTGTGATTTCAGCATATTTGGAGTTAGGCTGTAATTGAATACTCCTGTTAAAGCCAACAAGAATTCTTGTGAAATAAGGTGTTATTAAATCACAATAAAGTTATTGGAAAGTGTCTCTGTGTCATCTGGCTGAAGGAAAAAAATCAATTGGTTCCAAATAAGTAACATTCACTTTCAATGCAGAATTTGCATTTTCTGTAGTGTTTGCTGATAGGGAAAACTATGCCCGTGGCTAATAAGAAAGATCAAGATACAACATATGATTCTTTATATGATGATTTATTCTTTTGTTTGTGTAAGATCTTAAGCTGAATGGAAATTAAAATATGTTAGGTACTGATAGTAGAGGTAATAAAATGGAGATTTTGGCTACATTCAGTGGTACTAGCTGTGATGCCTGACTCCTGCAGATACTTGTATAACACTTTCTACCTTGTGCCTTGTTCTCTTCTAGACAGCCTTCATGTGACTTTTTTGTTGTTGTTGTTGTTGTTTGTCTGCAAAACTCATGTTTGCTTATAGAGACTTTGGGGCATTTTAATGTGAAGGGGGGTGGGGGTGGAACTGGGGACACTAGAAAGGAGCCCGAATGTAACATGCCAGTTCTTGTGGGTGAGGAATGTGCTAACAAGCAAGACCTTGCAGTCTTGTGTTTTGGTGAAGGATGAGGATGACATAGCAATTTGCAGGAAGGACACAAGGTTTGGTGAGAGGTTGGTAACTATGGAAACACCTGAGTATGGTCAAGAGGGTATTAGGGCTTCTCCGTCCAAAAAGGTGGCCCAGCTGGTGTGCATTTACACTAATGCATGCAGTATGGGTAACAAACAGGAGAAGCTGGAGGCCACCATGCTAGTAGGAAACTATGATGTTACCATTAGGGAAACCTGGTGGGATGATTCCCATGACTGCAGTGGTTACAAACTGTTGGTTACAAACTGTTCAGAAGGGATAGGCAAGGAGGGGAGAGGTGGAGTTGCCCTCTATGTTAGGAAGTGGATAGACTGTGAAGAGCTGTGCCTGAGAAACAGCCATGACCAAATTGAGAGATTGTGGGTGAAAATCAATGATAGGTCCAGTAAAGGACAGTTAGTGGTTGGAGTCTGCTACAGGCCACCTGTTGATGAGGCCTGCTGCTTCAGCTGCAAGAACTGTCATGCTCATAAGCTCTTGTCCTGATGGAGGATTTCAAGCACCCAGATATCTGCTGGGATAGTAGCACAGTGGGTTCCAGACAATCCAGGAGATGGCCTGGAGTCTGTTGAGGATAACTTCCTGGTCCAGATAATAGATGGATCGACTCAAGGTGAAGTCTTACTAGACCCAGTGCTCACCAATGTGGAAGAGAGCATTCAAGAGATTGGAGGCTGCCAGGGCTGTGGTGACCATGCACTGGTGGAGTTTGTGATCTTGAGGAATATGGGTCTGGCAAAAAGCAGAGTCAAAACCCTGAACTTTGGGAGAGCAAAATTCCGTCTGCCGAAGGAATTAACTGTCTGGGATCCCCTGGCAAACGGTCCTTAAGGGCATAGGAACAGAACAGAGCTGGCAGCTCTTTAAGGACACCCTTCTGAGAGCACAAAAGCTCTCCATCCCCCAGTGGAAGACATTGAGCAGAGGAGGCAGGTGACCGGCATGGCTGAGCAAGGACCTGCAGCTTAACCTGGGAGAAAAGAGGGAAATGTACAGGAAGTGGAAGCAGGGTTGTGTAGCCTGGGAGGAATACATGGGTGTTGTCTGGATGTATAGAGATGGGATTAGGAAAGCCAAGGCACAGATGGAGCTGAACTTTGCAAGGGATATAAAGAATAACAAGAAGGGGTTCTACAGGTACATAGGCAGGAGGAAACACACCAAGGAGAGTATTCCCCCTCTGATAAATGAGAAGGGAGAACTGGCTTCCTCAGACATGGAAAAAGCTGAGGTACTCGATAAGTGCTTTGCCTCAGTCTTCTCTGGTGGTCAAGTTTCCTGTGTCTGTCAGGACCCTGAACCTTGAGGAGGGGGTGAGAGGAGTTGATTCCATCCCACTGTGACAGTGGAACAAGTCCAGGACCGCCTAATGAAATTGGATGTGTACAAGTCCATGGGACCAGATGGCATACATCCCAGGGTGCTGAGAGAGATGGCTGATGTGGTTGCTGAGCCACTCTGTCATATTTGAAAAATCATGGCTGTTGGGTGAAGTCTCCGGCGACTGGAAAAAGGAAAACATTAATCCAATTTTTGAGAAAGAGAGAAAGGAAGACCCAGAGAACTACAGGCCAGTGAGCCTCACCTCTGTGCCTGGGAAGATCATGGAGCAGATCCTCCTGGAAGACATGTTAAGGCATGCATGAGATAAAGAGGTGATTTGAGACAGCCAGCACAGTTTTAGCAAAGGCAGATCTTGCCTAACCAATCTGGTGGCCTTCTATGATGGCGTGATGGCATCAGTGGACATAGGAAGTGTGATAAATGATTGAGTCCCAGATAGGATTTTTGTGATTTATTAAATGAATAGAGGCAAGCAAACAGCGCTGGGTGCACCGGGAGTCTCTTCTCTACCAGGAAGCACACCTGTTACATCAGGTGGTTGATTTTTATGCTCCTAGACTAAGACATATTCATCACTATTCCTAGAAAAGGCAGGGTTATTATAATTAGTTCCCAGAATCCAAACCCTCTCTGGACGCATACGTATCAGTCTCTGGTGGTCTTTCTGGGGGTCTCTTGTGCTGGAGGCTCGTAGTCTTCCTCCCAGGCTTTGTCCTTTGGTCGTCCTTCAACTCCCCCTTTCCCCTTATTTGGTGGATCTCTTTGCTGGTTATCAGAGGCTTGCGCAGCGTCCCATGCAAAAGGCAGCAGTTTCCTAAAAACTCCGTGGTCCTCTTATCTCCCAGACTAGAGTCTCAATGTTCACCCTTCAAACCCTCTATTTACACAAATTGCTGGATCGTTCCTTTGCATGATACAAGAACTATGTACACTAATCACTCTGTTTGTCTTAAATAGAAGTTTATATTTCATCATGCGGCCCTAGCATTGTTCCATACTGACACGAATCAAATGAACACATTTCACAGAAGGGCGATGGATATCATCTACCTGGACTTATATCATCTACTTGGACTTGAGCTAAGCCTTTGATGTAGTCCCTCACCACATTCTTCTCTCTAAATTGGAAAGGTATGGATTTGAAGGATGGACTGTTAGGTGGATAAAGAATTGGTTGGCTGGTTGCAGCCAAAGGGTTGTGATCAACGGTTCTATGTCTGGGTGGAGGCCAGTCACAAGTGGTGTCCCTCAGGGGTCAGTCTTGGGTCCGGTGTTCTTCAACATCTTTATCAATGACATAGATGAAGGAATCAAGTGCATCCTCAGCAAGTTTGCAGATGACACCAAGCTGAGCAGTGCAGTTGATACAATAGAGGGAAGGGAGAGACCTGGACAGGATGGAGAAGTGGGCCCGTGAGAACCTAATGAGGTTCAACAAGGCCATGTGCAAGGTGTTGCCCTTGGGCTGGGGCAATCCCAGGTATTTATATAGACTGGAAGAAGAAGAACTTGAGAACAGCCCTGCAGAGAAGGACTTGGGGGTCCTGATGGACGAGAAGCTGGACTTGAGCCGGCAGTGTATGCTTGCAGCCCGGAAGGCCAACTATGTCCTAGGCTGCATTAAAAAAGGGGTGGCCAGTAGGGAGAGGGAGGTGATTGTCCCCCTCTACTCTGGTCTTGTGAGACCCCACCCGGAATACTGCATGCAGGCCTGTGGCCCCCAGCACAAGAAGGATGTGGAGCTCTTGGAACGGGTCCAGAGGAGGGCCACTAAGATGATCAGAGGGCAGGAATACCTCTCCTATGCAGAAAGGCTGAGGGAACTGGGCTTGTTTAGCTTGCAGAAGAGACTCTAGGGAGAGTCTCTTCTGGCTCTGGGGAGACTTCATTGCGGCCTTCCAGTACTTGAAGGGACGGGGAACACCTGTTTACATATGTTGGTAGTGATGGGACAAGAGGGAATGTTTTTAAACTAAGACAGGGGAGATTTAGGTTGGAAATTAGGAGAAAGTTTTTCACTCAGAGGGTGGTAAGGCACTGGAACGGGTTGCCCAGGGAGGTTGTCGATGCCCCATCCCCAGAGACATTGAAGGCCAGGCTTGATGAGACTCAGGGCAGCCTGCTCTAGTGGTTCGCAACCCTGCCCATAGCAGGGGGGTTGAAACTAGATGATCTTTAAGGTCCTTTTCAACCCAGGCCATTCTATGATTCTGTGATTTTCCAAAGGTCTCACTATTTAAAATGAAGCTTCTAGCACTTAATAGAAGAGATGGCTTTCATTGGCAAAATGAGCTTTGAGCTGGTACCTGCTTGACACAGCTGTAAATAAACCTACCTGGCCTTTTGGATGAGGATTGAGCACTCTTGAGGTTTTTTCTGGTTTGTGAAATATCTCCATCCCTGGTCTGCCATTGACTGATTTCTTGGGGGTTCGTTGTGTGCATTGAAGGCAGGCCTACAATCAGCCTCTTTTCCTCATGCTGTTGTCCTCCTCTTCTCAGGTTTCCCCTTCTCTGGTATTGAATTTCTGAAGAGATGGGTATGAAGAATACAAACTGGGAAACAGAAAAAAAATATGCAAAAAAGTCAAGAAGGAAACAGCATCAAGAGATGGCTGTTGCTATCTCCTGTGTTAGACAAATGATGGATAGGGAAAGAGGTTCATAGAAAGGTGAAGAAAAGAAGAATCAGACTCAGGTGTTTGGAAATTTGGGAAATGGAAAATAATACCCGAGCAATATTGGAGAAGGAGTAATAAAGTGGAAGACCTTTAAGAGCTGAAAGAGAGGAAGTGCCCCAAGAGGAAAGAGTTGAAAATTTAAAGCAAAGAAAACATATGAGAGAGGGATAGAGGTTTTCCAGAGAGAGATGTTCACTTTTTTTGTACACAGTGTAAGAGATAATTGGTTCTAAGAAAGCTTGTGTTGGGGAGAGGGAGAGGAAAGGGGTCACAAGATGGGAGTAGGAGGAGAAAACAGATTTTCTACTCAGTTTCTGTAGACCTGACAAATAAAATACATTTTGCTTATGTGGAGAGCACATACAATTTGTGTAGACAGGTATCATTGTTTATTTTCAGTAGATAGACAGGCTTGCTATAATAGTAAGGCATATCTGCTTAAAAGTCTGTTGTGGGGCCATTTACTCGACATACTTTATCACCCTGTGTCCCTTATGCACTGAGTAGGTTGCATCTTCAGCAAGGGCACCTTGTTTTTGTAGACTTTAATTGCAAAACTTGACAGAGTGCTGTAAAACTGACTTAAGAACTGCAAATGAATGTCACATGAGATTGGTGTTCTCTTGAGCATGGCACTGCTCTCCAAGAACTTTTAAGTGATCTGTTGTAGGATCTGTCAGTTGTTAGGAGAAAAGACTTGGATGTCTGAAAAAACTCAGGGCACAGACAATTGGGTACTGACTCATCAGACGGATGGATTGGCAAGAAAGTGTATAAACATCCTTTTGATACTACCAGGATACGGTTTCACTAAAACACTCAGAATAAGAAAAATGACGATTCATAATCAGCTGAGATTTGCTACAGTGAGAGAGACATAAGGTTCTTTTAGGGTGTGCAGACAGATGCCTGTGTGAAAGGTGCAAGAAGTGTTTTCATAGTCAATTTAGGATGAGCCCTTCCATAGAAATTTTCTGAATCTCATCAGCAGCTTGTTCATGTCCTGGAGCACAAACTCTTACTGTGTAAACATTGCTTAGCTTAGCTAGTGTAATAAGAGATTAATACCTCGGTGTCCCAAGGAATAGTAGTTGATCAACTGCTCTGATTTCTAGTCATTATTCTTGCATAAATGTGAAAGTCACTATTGCTTTGTATAAAGCAGTCTGTAGTGTGTGGTCCTGTTCATCGTGTTCTGCTAGTCCATTAAAATGGAGAGCAGCTCTGATGCCTGTGTGACTAACATTTTGCTCTCTCATTCCTCATGTGTTGCTTTTTAGCAGTAAATAGAACTTAGGCAAGAAATGAGCAAAATAACTGCAGACAATACCTGCTTTTCTCTTTATTTTATAAATATTATGAGGTAGTGTTGATCTTTCTTCCACATACAACCTTCATTTTGCTGCACACCTTGAAATGCTGGTTTCAGTATGGGAAACACTGATTTGCTGAGCCTGACAGAGGATTTTCTGAAACTTGTTTTGGGGCACAGACATCCATCAGGAAAATCAAGCTAAACTCAGGCTTCAGATCCATCTTAGCTCACAAATGAAAAAGATCAGTGGACCTAAGTCACCAACAGCAGACGTTTATTTGCCTTATGGAACTGCTGAGCCATTGACAGACCTGAGAAACTGGTGTGCCACAGGGAGGAAAGGGCCAATATATTTCCTTTTTATAAAGTATGCCCCATACTTACAACAAAGTATGGGGCTTACTTTATAAAATCTCATGCATTTTAGGTTAATATATGCCACCTTCAGCTGTGTTTTTATGAATGAGGGAGAATGATAATAACTCTAAGGCTTTTCTAGCTTGTCATGGATCAGTTAACAGAATCTGCAGATTGAAAGGATTTACAGGAGCGAACTGTCCTTTACTCCCCAATGTCTGTGGTTACTGTAACTTGAATGCTAGCTCCCCAAGTCTTACTAAGTGCCCTGAGCTCCAACAGGGAACGCTTACAGAACTTGCGTCTGAAGCTCACCTTGCATAACACCTGTGTTACGGCTTACAGTGACAACTGATGTGTGACACATATTTGTTTTTCAGCTCATTGCCTCTTGGCTATCAGTGCAAACAGAAAATTAGAGCCACTACACCAAACACTTGGGCCTCTAATACTTAATATTAGATGAACATGCTTAATGCATGCTGACCTTGTGCATGCAAATAAAAATGTTCAGTGACTACCAACTAAGAAAAAGGTATATTTTCTGCTTGGACAATGACCTGGTCAATGTTGTTTGTAATTTCCAAGTCTGACTGATTACTTTCTTAATTACTTACAAATTCCCCGGTTTGCCAAGGATAATAATTTACCCAGGTGTTTTGACATGAATGATGTTCCAGTCAGTACTACTACCCTTTTGGTGTTACCCTGAACTTTTAAGAGGAACAACCTCCTGCAATGACCTAATTCTTTTTGAATCTCCAAGAAGGATTGATCACTGTTGTCAGAAAAGGAAAAGAAACCAAGAAATACACTTGAGGGAATGAGAGGAAGAATCTTGAAATCTTCCCCCCCCCCCCCCCATGAAAATCAGAAAAAGCAGGACCCTAAAGACATTTCATTAAGATTGCAGGACCTATTATTTTTGTAAACCTAAACTTTTTGTAAAGAGTGTGAAGAAAAAAAAAAGTCTAAAAAACTAACAGTATCTGAAACTCTGACATGCAAAATGTAACAGTCTCAACCTAGGGCCTTGTCTGTTCCTTCTTGCTTTCCTTTCCTTTTTTAAAAAAACAAACAAAACCAAAACCAACAAAACAAAACAAAAACGAAGCAAACAAAAGAAAACAACAACATATAGTCAATATGTCCAAGCAACACAGAATTTAATTTGAAGGGAAGGGAAGGGAGGACTTCGAGAGGTGTCCAGTGCTGATGTAATGCAATATGGAGAAGCATTCAAACCTCTCTTGAAGAGTAGGTTTGATAAGTCCTTTCAGGAGATGCATACTCTGGTGTCAAGAGAGTTATGTACCTAACCCTCACCATCAATGGGTATAAA
This sequence comes from Oxyura jamaicensis, assembly GCF_011077185.1. Classification (NCBI taxonomy): domain Eukaryota; kingdom Metazoa; phylum Chordata; class Aves; order Anseriformes; family Anatidae; genus Oxyura; species Oxyura jamaicensis. The sequence continues at coordinate 67,224,206 of NC_048894.1, read as the reverse complement.
GTCTTCAGGACCCCAACATAAACTGCATGTTCACAGGCCATGCAATTCAAGATCATAGATGCCTCTGTTTGTAAAGTGCTTAGTTTCTCTCTGTCAGTCACTGCTGTTCAGTGCAGAGCTACACAAATGCATTTGTTTTTTATCCTCACCTCTTCATTTCTGGTGGATTGGTGGCAGAAAATTTAGCCTCTGGAAAATCACACCATATGCCTATACACAAATGAGTTGGGGTCCTTGCAGTATGTCACATTAAAGGGGTGTAGCCGGTTAACCATTATGGGTCTGGGTTGGATTTAGGGGTACTGAACTATCACGGTCACAGATTCACCACTAGCATATTAACCGATGTGGGCCTGGCTGGATTCAGGACACTGAACTGTCATGATCACGGATTCTCCAACACCTTAACACACCCTTACTCTAGTCGCGCTAAATGAGAACTATCATGACTAAGATCAATGCAATTATGTGCAATTTATTACAGCAACAGGTACACAAATTCTTTGGATTGCCAGTGATAATTCACTGTCTGCAAAAGCAAGCTAGCATGCATGAAATACAAAGGTGCACAGCCTGGAAATCAACACATTAAAAGGCACAAAGACTCTATAGACATTTCTAAGTTTCCGCAGAGAAACCCAGTGTAACCAAGTGTTCAAATCTCACCTAAAGGTGTCCCAATGTGGGAGAAGAGAGGCTCAGCCTGTCAACTGATCCCGGAAGTCAGGAGTTGATATATTCCCTCATGATGGTATCTCCCCTGACAATGGTATCTTCCCTAACTTCCCCTCCCTCTTAGGCCAATTTATGTTGTTTTCTGTCTTTTAGGTGGAGCTTGAGTGACTCTAGTCAAGTATATCTTAGTTATGATTGGTGAAATATTTTCTTGCTTTAATTTAAAGGAATAGGCTCCAAGAAATTCAGAGTGTATGCTCAGTGAGGGGTGGTCACACCTTGGAGGCGGGTGGCTTTTGGGATGGAGGTATGTGACTTTTGGGATGGAGGTGTGTGGCTTTTGGGATGGAGGTGTGTTTTGGTATTGTAATGATATTATAATGAGAAAAAGTTCACTAGAGTACAGCATTTTGTCAAAAACATATCAGGTCATTGGTTCAGGATAGCAAAAGTGCAGCTGATTGGTCTCCATGTGCACAAGAACAATTGAGTCCCCCTCTTGTCACAGAGCCTAGCCACAGTGTCTCCACTCTGCTCTACGCTCCATACCGTTCCTTAGAGTTACCACACCAGGTTCCCCTAGTGCGGTAACATCTAAGATTGGAAGCCTAGGGAATGCTCAGGTAATGCAGCTACACCCTACCCTGAAAGCCTCTTCAATGATGTACATTTTCTTTAAAATGTGAATATTAGTTTTATTTTCCTAATTACATTAGGCAATTACACCACACAGCATTACACCACACAGTATTTCTTAAAAAAGCTTTCAGAATACATTTTATCATATGAAGATCACGAATGGGGTTTCACTTGTGAGATGGCAATAACAATATCTTCTTTGGTCTACGTCATGTAGCAAAAAGCTGAGTTAATGTTCTGCTCCCCCCTTCCTGGACGCTTTACCCTCTGCTGGTGTTTCTCCTGTTTTTGAGTTCTTAATGTGCCAAAGAGACCAGCTCGCTTCTGACAGTGAAATCACATTTACTGGGATTCACAAAATAAAACAATTGTCCTTATCTAATTCCTGAAGACACCAGCTGCACATAAAAATGCCCTTCTCTAGATCAGGTTTTTTACTCGTCTTGCTTTACTGTGTGGGCCTCCTCCCACCCTTTTCCTCCTGCCTCTGGCATACAGGTCAGAAAGATGTACCATTTGCACTCCTTATTTACAGCCCCAGGGAAAACAAAGGGATAACTGAGCAAATCACGAAAGCAAATTTTCTGTCATACACAAAGCAATCCGAAGCCATAATACAGCCAACAAGCTCAAATCTAAAAGATACAGCATTTTGGCAAAGAAGTGGAATCAGATTAGGAAAGTAAAACATTCAGGTTTTAAGCTTAACTAAGAGTCTGGTAAAGATGGGAATGAGCATTGGTTCCTCCTGCTCAGACTGCAGCCAGCTATGCTAGAAAATCAAGAGAATCTTGATATGGAAGCAGGTATTCCTGAAGTCAAAGAAAGGGGCACTGATTCTCCTCCTGCACAGACATAAACCAGCACTAATGCTGCCTTGGAGTGACAAACAGCATGAGAGGCTATTCAGACCTGAAAGATAAGTATAATCGCTATTTAGTGATGGAGATATTTTTGTAGACTATCTAAAAGAGAGTCATAATTGAATTGATGTGATGCTATTTTCTGAAACACTGCCTGCAGCAGTCTCAAAGATCTCAGGGCAGTGCCAGAGATAAGCAACTTATTTTGCCCTCTTTCAAACTCAATCTGAGGATAGAGATTTGCTTTGCACTTAGAAAACTGCATGGGAAAAGGACTTTACAGACATAAACCCTTTCTCTAAATCCTTGTGATTTTTGATGATTAGTGCTTTTTTTTTCTGCAGGATCCATGGTTTTTCTCCACCCCCAGTTTGTTCGTTTGTTTGTTCCTTCCTTCCTTCCTTCCTAGAACCTCTCTGCAGCATCTAGTTTGTGAATGGTATTAATGAGAAACATGTCGTTTGTCTGTCATAATGATTTAGCAGAATAGCCCAGCACCTTCACAAGACCCTGTGTCTTGACATGGGGTTATGTGTATGTTAAATCTATGTGTAAGTTCCCACTGCAAGAGGAATACAAGAACTATTAATGCATACTGCTCCTCTACTATTGTCATTCACATAAACTTTTCCTCGTCAGAGGTTGTTACATTAAAAGTAGGAAGCAGATAAATAGAAATTGTGCCTGGTTTCTGTTGAAAAGAAATTCTAGCAAAATGAGAATTAGTTAAACATGGATTTGTCTAAAGCAAAACAAGCATTTACAAACATAACTGCTGGATTGCCAGTAGGAAACAGTCTAAAACAAAGCGTTTAGTATCCTAGCCCTTTGTGAGAGATGGTTAAATCAGTACCATTGTGACCATCTTACAGGTGGCTAAACTAAAGCAAAGCTGCCACTCCTATGAGACCACAGATATAGTCAGTGCTGTAAACATGCAGTCTTTTACCATGATACAATGCCTGTTTTGATCCTGAGGAAGGCTAGAACATATGTGATGTAAATGCAAAGTCTGATACAAAAAAGCTTGTATAGCATGCTTCATTCTGCTAAGAGCTGATTAAGAATTAGACAAGGGATTTTATTTTTTTGAGCATGAGTCATTTTGTTTACACATTAAACTGCAAAATCCATCTTCTGATTGTTTAGTCATTATTTCAGAGGAATAGAGATTTATTTACAGTCTCTTTCATTAAGTTCCTGTGCTGCCCTTGCCACAAATTATGACATTTTTCAGAAGGTCACAAGAACTTTCTGAATAAACTAATATTTCTCCCTAAGCACATACAAAAGATATTTGTTTACATGATCTATGGACTGGGCCATGAACCTGTGTGAATCAGAGGGCCCATTACTTATTCCTTGTGCTATCTTAGACTCAATATTAAGTCTTGGCAAATCATGCCACTAAAAATGTTTGTATCTTTCTTGCTTGTGTGAGGGGTTAGATCTGTGGAAGGAACAGGGTTTTACTCAAGAAGGTTTTAAAGGATAAGTTATTTAACTATTATTATCCTATTATTTAACAAAGTGCTTATTATGGTAGTGAGAGGACCTTCTTTAGATCATAATATTATGAACTTTAAAGATTGCTATGGAGATTCCTTAAACATGATGTAACTTCCGTAAGTGATATCTATGCTGCTTTCTTCTGAGAGGTCTTGAGGAAGTAATGTTTCTGGAAAGATTCTTTTTAAGTTGTGAAATAGAGGGCTATTACCCATACTCACAATCAGACAGTAGAAAATATGTGATTAATGTCTCTTTAATGTCTCTTTAATGGGAGATTAATGTCTCCCCAATTCTCTTTTGGGGTTTTTATCTTGGTTTCAATGTACTGCGAAGATCTGGACTAGGACAAGTGGTTCCACTGCATCCCTCTCGCTGAGTGGTTCAAAATGGAGTTTATTTCTCCTGCCAAGCTGGAGATCTTTGCTTCTGCAGCTCACATGGGAGAAATCTGCATTAATCACTGCAGGGCAAATGCATGTGCATTGTTCCTTGTTTTGTATGTGTCCAACTGACTGCAAAACTGAGAAATATTTAAGAGAAGCGTGAAGTGCTTTGTACAGGTAAGGTGGGAGAGTAGGTGTTGACTCCCCACTCTGTTGATTGTGAGTATGCAAATCTGAGCTGGAGAATTACATTTAGCCTATGGGCTTTTGCTTGAAATTAACACCCAAATATGACAACAGGGAAGCATACTGAGAAGAAATTGTTTATGAGACATATGCTCTGTGTATGTGTATGTATGTAAGGCTGTTTCTCTGAAATTTCCTGGGTTTAGAGAGGCAGAGAATGCATGAGTTTACTAGAAGAACATACAGTAACAGCAAATCAAGTTGACAGTTAAATCCCCCCTAAAATTTCTAGCACATTAGCGAAGCATTATGTATCTTATAATGGGCAGACTATAGGAATAGAGCAATGAAAAAGATGGCTCATTACAGATGCTCAAACAGAGCACTTCACGCAGATAGGATAGGATAATGAAATTAATCAAGCATACATGTGAATTAGCCCTCAAAGGTCAAAGAAAAATAAGCAGGACATGTGTGAAACTCTGATCTTCCCAGAAAAATAAGTACACTGTACAAATTAATGTCTGCATCAGGACACTTTGTTAGCAGTTGACAAGACTTTCACACATACTCATGTCTGCCTAGGTATATTAAATCTCCCTTTTTCAGAAAGAAATTATGGAGTGGGGAAAGAAGCATCTGATCCCTTAAAAAGGACATTTGGAAGTCAACCAAAGAGACCTTGTTATCAGTCTTTTTGATAAAATGCCTGATCCTCCCTCTGCCGCCCTGTCTATTAAGAAAAAGGCAACATGACAGTGAACATGGCAGAATATTGAATCTGGTTGTGTGTGATACCCCTAGCAGCTAAACTAATTCCGTTGCTGAAAAGACAGCAGAAGTCTCTCTTCCATTTGAATCCATGGGGAGCTTTAAAAATTTTTAGACTAATGTGCTTTGTTGCTTTTGTCACTAACTCAGAAAGAGTCTTCTGGCTTAATTTACTTAGAAAGACAAAGAGGAGATCTTTTCTGACTTCTCAAATTATATATCTTGCGCATATAATTTTACATCTTTTCTCAAAAGATTTTCTGCTAATGACAAAGATCTCTATTTTGTCACAAAGACAGCTATATAATAGTCAAGTTACTATAACAACCAAGTACACCTTTTCAATCCAAGAAGACAGTTCACAGTGTGGACATATATTTGAGGGACTATCAACATTATGCATTCACCTACCAGCCTTCATCTCTATAACTAGTTTAGAAACAAGTAAAAATAGAGGAGGAGTCTTGTTTCTGTAGCCAAAAGATCTACATTTCTTTCAATATGATCTTTCCTGAAAAGCCAGTGGACAATATTAATAGGATCATCATAGGATGAACAGCATTATTTACCTGCTTCCATGGCTGAGATCCTGCCTTGACTTTCATGTCCCTTTCTGTGCTGTGGCTCCCTGGGGCTGTTGGCAGCTGATGGAAGAGAAGTCTTCAGACAGCTCTATAGAAGTTAGAGGACTAACTGAGGCACTTTTCAAACCAGAGGCATGGGCAAGCATGTGTAAATTATTTTCTCCCTGATTTCCTTGTAGATTGCTCTCCGAAATCCTCAAATGTAACTGTCAATCTGACCCTGTAGCTCAAATAAGAAAACACACTGTAGAACAGTGTAGTTTATAACTGATGTTTGCTAAGTGCTGTTATCTTTATAACTGTATTTTCCTCTCTGAAACAATACTGCTAATCCTAGCATTGCATAGTCAGTGATAATAGTAAAAAACCACAGATGAATGCACACAAAAAGCCAAAGCATACAACTCAGTTTTGATCCTCTCCCCACTTCCGTCTGTTCTTCCAAAGTAAACTATTTCATTGTGGGCTCTCTGCTGAAAGTGCTGCTGCTTGTGAAAGAAAATAAGCTGGGGCAAGCTATTAAGAAAATAATTCTGTTTTCATTTTAAGGCTAAAGTGGGGAAAAATAGCTTCATTTTGGCCACTCTGAGATTTTAAAAACTGTAGTCAGTCTTCCCTGGTGGCTATTAAATGAATAAGATCTAAACCTTGCTGTAGAAATCTGTCAGAACTTGAGATGAAATGCTATTTAATGTATGACATAATGATTGGTTTGGAAATTGTTGAAGGCAGGAGGTGTGAAGATACTGGGAAAAATTCTGTCCTCCGGGGCTGCAGTGCACTGGGGAGAGTCTGCTGCAACCAGTGGTCATGGTAAAGGAACTTTTCGTGGTCTCCTAAAGTGCAGGTTGAGGCTTGAAAAGCAGAAGTGCCTTTATGTATGCATAAGAGCATTTTGGGTGAGCTTTTCCATGTTGAGATGTCAACCAGGACTGTGGTTTTCCTTTGTACCTTGAACAAGTAATTTGGAGGGTCAGATCACAGCTGAAAGAATGAAGATTTAGGGAAGAGTGCCTTGAGTTGATCTTTTTGTACTGGGCAACTGCAAGAGGTCTGAAAGAGAAGCCCAGTGCCAGTGGTCAGTCTCGTGAAAGCATGCTTATCAGATAAGTGAAACAAAAGCAAATCATCTGGCAGCATTTAAGATTTTAGGTTTGTAAAGACGCTGCATTTCCTGACAACTGTATAGAAGTGATATAAGTAAAGACCAAGTTCTTGGTCAATGAGTTGACAAAGGAAGTGGGAGTCGAAAAAAAAAAGGATGCTGAAGCTTTTTTTCATGTCATTTATTGGAAAAAAAAAAAAAAAAAAGAAAAAAGATGAAAACCAAGTTGAGGCTCTTACCGGGCTCTGAGAAATGTAGGAGGAAACAAGCTGACTGAATTAATTCAAAACTATATATCCCAGATTAAAAAAAAAAAGACCATAATAAGCTTCATACCAGAAACAAAGAAGCAGAACTATTCCTTGACCAAGAAGAGAACAAGGGTCCAGGTGCGCTATTTACTACAGAATGGCAATGAGACTCCTGTGGTCCTGCCTTGAGAAAGGCACTGCGAGTCTGGATTGCACTGTGAGAGAGATGTCCAGTAAAGAAGGGGAAGTTTTAGCACTTCTCTGCAAGGGATGTCTGAGTGCTCTTCTGATCAGCCATGCTCAAGATAAATTCAAGTTGGAAAAAATACATAGAAAGGCTACAGTGCTGGTGAGACCCCACCTCAAGTGCTGTGTTCAGTTTTGGGCCCCTCACCACACAAGATTTGGGTTGCTTGAGTGTGTGCAGAGAAGAGGACCAAAAACTGGTGAGGAGAAAACAAGAGGTGCGAGGAGGGGCTGGTGGCCCTGGGGCTGCTTGGCCTGAAGGGGAGGAGGCTGAGGGCAGAACTCCCCGCTCTCCACAACTGCCTGACAGGAGGCTGCACCCAAGAGCAGCATGTCGCTCTCCTTGCTCAGGTGACAAGTGACAGGACACGAGATGACAGCCCCGGGCTGCACCAGGGGGGTTTGGGCTGGGTGTCAGGAAGGATTTCCTCACAGAGAGGGTGACCAGGCCTTGGAAGGGGCTGCCCGGAGCAGTGGTGGGGTCTCCATCCCTGGAGGTATTTAATAGATGTGTGGATGCAGTATTTGGGAAAATGTTTTAGTGGTGAACTTGGTCATGTTAGGTTGATGGTTGAACTTGATGATCTTAAGGTCTTTTCCAACCTAAAAGATGCTGTTCTATTCTATTCTATTCTATTCTATTCTATTCTATTCTATTCTATTCTATTCTATTCTATTCTATTCTATTCTATTCTATTCTA